>NW_017275544.1:264564-309050 GCF_001594065.2 Cyphomyrmex costatus | reverse complement strand
CTAACACAGTCAAATACATTTTCGTAACTAGACTTCTTTTTGCGTTTCTAAACTGTTTAATTTTTTATAAAAATAAAGTAGATAATTAAATATATATTAGATAGAAAAAAAGAAGAGAAAAAATATACAAACAAACAAAATTTGATATGTTAATGAGATATAATATTATAAAATAAACTCACCTGCCATCTAAAAATCTTGAATGACACAATGCTTTTATTATAATATTTGTCTCATTATTGAACTTATAGCACAAAAAATTTTTTTTATAGACTATATGTAGTTACTTGATACTCCAAATGCTAGGCTTCGAAGTATTGTTTGATTGGTCAATTAGATGTAAAATTCTTTCTTCTGATTGGTCTGCAATCAAATTGATCGGTATTCATAATCGATCGTTATATTAGTAAGTACATACATACTGTCCTAAGATATAAGTCAATCACAGAATCGAATTAGTATCTAATGACACTAAGATGATGAAATAAGAATGGACTATAAATATTATATGTCAGGTAAACCGCACCCCTAATTACACAGTGGACGAAAACCGACGCGGTCGGTAAAGAAAGCGTGCGAGTACATTGGTCGTCCGTAGCTTTACAGAGTACGACAGTGTCACATACTGTTATACTGTGACAGTGTCGTGACGACAACGCGACTATGAGAATTGCCCAAAATCGCGGGAAACGCGTCCTGCTTCAGGAGGTACGCGAGGTACTTCCGCTGTTCATTATTATCACAACAATTGGGACAATCCACAGAATAGAAATTGGGACAGCGTGAAAGTCCTCGCGGTGTAGAAGCCAACGGTTGTCGCCCGGATGAAATAGACCCGGTTGAACGTGAGAAAGGTAGAACCCCTCGAAACACGAGGCCCGCCGCTGTGGCGCTCAGCGGTAGTAAAAATTGTTTTCGATACCTGAGCCTTTATCGCTGGCGTTGACTGGCGTTCAACGACTCTTGCGGGCAACCGTCGTTACAGAAGTTGTTGCGCTTGCATCATTCGCATTTAGCTGATCGCAATAAGACTGAGGATGCTGTGCTAAAAGCCGGAGTCATGAATACAGATATTAATACAGAGTTTAGGAAGGCGTCTGTGCCGGATCACGCCACATCCCAAGCGGAAACCAACGAGACCAGAGCCTCGACGAGCGAGGATGCTTGTAATGATCGTGAGGCTTCACAAGATGATTGTAATGGCTGTACTCCAAGTAAAAGCCGTTATGGTAGAACAATAAGACCCAGGTCAACCATTCACAATGCTATGGACATTGTACAGGTATATTCCGTTTATTTTAGACGCTTCTCTGTTTAATGAAACATTTATGTAAAGATACTATTTCATTTATCCCATTTTGTCATATGACAAAGGTTGCAAGACAGAAGGATTTTCGACAGAGAGATTCTTGGATCTCTCTATCCTATAATCAAGTAGCAGGCTTGAAAAATTTGTACAACAAAAATGTACAAATGTAATCCTATCTTAATGTTAGGATATTGTTATTGACTATATATTAACTCAATCGAAGTATGCATATTCATGAGACTTGATCTTAAATATATTTTTTAATTTGTACATACAATTTTTTTATGAAAGTTTTTTTTCTATATTAAATATAAGTAAATTATGTTTAGTCTAAGATCTATCATTTTTTCAAGTAATTTGAAGCTTGTAATTCATCATACTTATATAATGTTTATTATTCTTATAATTTTACAGAATTATAAACCAAGAACACATAGGCAACTAATTAGTTCTGTCGATGATAACATAGATGAAAGCCTAGAAGAAATTAATACAGATAATGTAGATGAAGTTAGCAATTCATCTATGTTAAATAACATAGAAGAGATTTCATCTCCGAAATTAAATAATCCTAATATTGAATGTTCATGGATGGTAGGACAGTTGGCTTGGGCAAGAGTAGGTAATTTCCCATTTTGGCCCTGTATGGTCACAGTTGATACATCAGAAAGAATATATTATAAACTGAGAGGTAAATTTTCAAGTCCATTTATATGTATTTTTCATCAAAGTTATGTCTTTATTAAGGAATTATCTTGCTGACTCGAGAAAGCACTGTCATTTCTTTAAGCAAGGCTTAAAATTCTTTAAGGTCAAATGAGAAAAAGAGAATTAAGCTTTGTTTGAAGTCAAGATAATTGACTTGATGCTATTGGGCCTAAATATGAATAAATATGAGAATCTGAAATTATAAATATTTTTCTCATATAATTTAATCAGTAATATAGTAATAGTTATGTTTAATAGAAATGTATAATATATATATAATATATATATATTGTATATATATATATACATTATATAAGATATATTTATATATTTTTTAGAAAATTTATTAATGAATTTAAAATATTGGAAAACATTTCAACTATTTTGTGTTACAGTTAGAGGTAAGTCAGTGATCATGATGATGCATGTTCATTATTTTGGGGACAAAGGCCGTCATAGCTGGGTTTCAGCAAATTGTATGATACAATTCACGGGCCTTGCTGATTTCCTGAAATTAGCAGAATCATTAACGACAGAAACAAAGAAAAAGGATCCCAAGTATGTTGCTGCTTTTGTTGTAAAACCAGGAATAAAAAAAAAGTGGCAAAATGCTGTCGAAGAAGCTACACAAACACAATTATTATCAAGTGAGGAGAGAATTGCGATTTTTACGGTAAAACTTAAAGTTCGGAAGTCTAAAGTGTATACCGTTGATGAAAAAAGTAAAAAGAGGAGATATTCAAGACTGAGCTTGGAAACGGAGCAAACTGAACCTGATGTCAAACGTCCTAAGCAGGAAAATGTAATATTGAAAATAATTGTTCATATTTTTTATAAATTTAATTTAATGATTTTATATGCAATAAAAATGTTTATCTTTGTTTCTACAGGTATATGATACACAAAAGCCGGAAGTATCAAAGTTACATAAATCGGAATTGTCAAAGAAAAATTCACGAATTGCAAATGGAAAAATTGATTCGAAATTAAATTCGGATTCTTTGCCTTCATCTCCTGCAAGTCATAAAAGTTCTTTCGAAAGTACGAGCAAATATTTTAAAAACGAGGAAGATGAAGAGAGTATATTCAAACTTTATTATGAAGATAATAAAAATTTGTTAGAAAATGAATATCCAGATATGCCTAAAAGCGATATTAAAAGATATTTGCGGAAAACTTGGGATAATATGGATATAGAATATCGAAAAAAACTCGGATTGCATATGACAACTGAAAGTTCTCATTCACTGTCGAAAGAAAGCTCTCTGGATGAAGATGAGATTATAGAGATTGATACAACTATAAAGGAAAATAAAAGGACGAGAAATAAGGACAGGGAATGTCGAAAAAAACTTAGATTAAACACGACAAACGAAAGTTCGAAAGAGAGTTCTCCAGATGAAGATGAAACAATAGAAATTGATACAAATATAAAGGAAAACAAAAAGACGAAAAGTAAAATTGACAAGGAAGAAAATTCTGTTTCGGAAATAAAACGAAGTAGATTGTATAATCTCTTTAAAGGTATGAAACAAGAAAAAGTTTGTCAGATTTGTGAGAAGACAGGCAAGTTAACGAGATGTAAAGGGCCTTGTTATTCTTATTTTCATTTATCATGTGTTAAACCTGGCGAATCTAGTCCAGAATATTCTGTTGACGAGAACACATTGGATGACAGATTACTTAGTGATTTAAACATAATTAAGAAAAGTATTAATGATGAAAGTGAAAATAATGGTAATTATGAAAATATATATATCTATGAATATGTATATCAGATTATAAAAAAATTTTTTTTGTATGACTTACATTAATGAAAAACAAATTTTTTTAAGATTAACCTAATAACAGCATAATCGTAATATTACTTGAATTTAGATAAATCTGATGAGCAAGAGGACGAGACATTCAAATGTATTGATTGTTTATCTGGCGTAGCACCTGCATGTTTCCTATGCAATGAGAGGGAAGGGGATAGAATAAGATGTATTGTCCCAGCTTGTGGAAAACATTATCATTCTAATTGCTTGATATCGTGGCCACAAGTAAAATATAATATTTGGATCTTAATATTATTTTAAAATTTTAATATTATTTTTTTCTAATATTGATAAATATTATATTTTAGTCACATTGGCAAGGTGGACGTTTGACATGTCCATACCATGTATGCCACACCTGCAGTTCTGATAATCCTCAAGATAAACGTTCTCGTGCCCCGAACGAAAAAATGGCGAGGTGTGTTCGTTGTCCTTCATCTTATCATGCATCAACATTATGTCTGCCTGCTGGTTCAGTAATTCTGACGGCCAGTCAAATTATATGCCCAAAACATTACAAAGCACCACATCCTCCATTAAATGCAGCATGGTGTTTCCTATGTACACGTGGTGGTAGTCTTATTTGTTGTGATACGTGTCCAACTTCCTTTCACTTGGAATGTTTAGGTAATTTTATTAAAACATTACAATTTATACAAAGTACAATATTTGCAAATAAACTATTCCCATATTCTTGGTAATTTAGGTATAAATGCACCAGATGGCGGATTTATATGTGAAGATTGTGAAACAGGAAGATTACCTCTGTATGGGGAAGTTGTATGGGTGAAACTCGGCCATTATCGGTGGTGGCCATCTCGTATATGCTACCCACATGAAATTCCTGAAAATGTAGAGGCCAAATCTCACAGTCCTGGTAAATTTTGCGTAATGTTTTTGGGATCTAACGATTATTATTGGGTACATAGGTAAATAGAAATATTATCTTTTATATAAAATAGTCATTAATAAATATTTATCTTTTTCTAATTTAATAAATCTTATAGAGGTCGAGCCTTTTTGTATCAAGATGGTGATGCAACTACGAAACCACCTATAGGTAAAAAAACTATGATGGACGATACATATCGAATAGCTCTTGAAGAAGCCAATAAAATACATCAGCAATTAAAAGCAAGACGTTCCATGACTAAAGAACCAAAAGGACTGAAACCACCACCATATGTAAAATTAAAAGTACGATTTATATTAAGTTTTTGCATTAAACTAAGCTAGCAAGGACGAACGAGCGTAATAAGTACTTTTTCTTTGAAACAAAATTAAATAAGCAAGTGCGAATAAATGCGAATAAACAACTTGCTTTAATGAAAATACTTACAGATTATTCATTAAAGTAAATCATCATTAGTATTTTTTGGGGTTTGTATTCGTGGAATCGTTCACATTTATTCAATCATAGATATACTCGCGCTCATTTGCATTCCTTTGCTTGATCTAGAATCGGCTTTACATAATTTTCTTTTTTTAATTATCTGTTACTGTGTCATCATTGCAATCAGAAAAATAAACAAATTACTCGTGACTTGTTAATTTATTGTAATTTGATGAATGACTGCAATGAGAAGTTAGAGGCCTTAATGAAAATAGACATATAATAGGTCAATAAACCAGTGGGTAACGTCAAGCCAACCGAAGTCGAAAGCATTGTGGCATGTGAATGTGATCCTGAATGGGATAATCCTTGTGCACCTAACACGGATTGTCTAAATCGTATACTAATGGTTGAATGCAGTCCTGGAATCTGTCCAGCTGGAGCTAAATGTATGAATCAGTCGTTTGTACTGCGACAGTATCCGGCAATGGAGCCATTTCATACCGTGGGTCGCGGCTGGGGCTTGAGGACTTTGGAGGATGTTAAAACGGGACAATTTGTCATTGAGTATGTAGGAGAAATTATAGACGATGCTGAATATAAGCGTAGATTACATCGGAAGAAAGAACTGAAAAATGAGAATTTCTACTTCCTGACAATAGACAACAATAGAACGATTGATGCTGAACCAAAAGGAAATCTGAGTCGATTTATGAGTAAGTATATTACGGATATTCGAATCCGTGATCTTGAAAAGTAATTATATTGTTATTTATAGATCATTCATGTGCTCCAAACTGCGAAACGCAGAAGTGGACAGTGAATGGAGACACTCGTATAGGTCTATTCGCTTTGCGCGATATAGAATCTGGAGAAGAGCTAACATTTAACTACAATTTAGCATCTGATGGAGAAACACGAAAAGCGTGTCTATGCGGTGCATCAAATTGTAGTGGTTTTATTGGATTAAAGGCACAGAAACAACAAATCCCAGTAGTACAGAAACAACAAACACCAGTAGGACTGAAACAACAAATGCCAGTAGCACAGAAACAACAAACGCCAGTAGCACAATCAACTGTGCAATTAAAAAAAATTGACAAGCCGAAACGATATAAACGGTACGTACATAATTGTATTTTATTACTTAATAAACTTATTGTCTTATCGTAATGTTTATGCAATTAATAACAAATTTCATTATTTTTACTTTAGATGGAGAAAGCATAAATGTTGGCGATGTGGACAAGAAATATCATTTGACAACAACGAATTTGTAATCTGCTCACAAAAGACTTGTAACAAAAAGTATCATCAAACGTGCGTAATAATCGATGAATCAACAGACTCGAAATTCTCTTGTCCGTGGCATTTTTGCTCAGAATGTGGACGTCGAACATCAGCACATTGTTCATTTTGTAGCACTGCCTTTTGTCAAGGTAATTTCTATAAAAATTAAACTATATAAAGGAAAATAAAAGAATTTTAAATTAAAACTTAAATACAAGAATTTACGATGTTAAAAGTGGGAAGTTTATGATGTTTCTTTCGATATTTTTACTAAAAAAAAACTCATCTTTAAAATGATCAAAACACAGTTATTAAAAGAACTTTTTATACACTGTAACATTATGACAATTATATTAATGTATAATCTTATATTACTTATGTTTTTAGTCCATCTGGATGGTAATTTATTTGAACGGGAGGATGACAAGGGCTTCATGTGCAAGTCTCATGAAAATATGGATACACAGAAACCTATTGAAGATGAGAAAGAATATTCGGATAACGAGACAGATAAAGAATATTCTTCGACAAGTTCCACTAGTCCGATTGTAATGGAAAAAATTGCAACGCGAGAACCATCACCAAGGGTTTCTATCGTAGAGGTGAGATGAAACCTTTCTATGTGTGTCATTAGTAAATATGTCAAATATGACAATCGCTTCGCAAATTTTTGCATATCAACACAATTTTATGTAAAGATATCACATTTCACATATAGATGTGAAATATGTATTTGCAATGCAGTTAGTGTTTTAAATATTCTTTATTTGTACACATATTATTTGAGCACAATTAAATCGGTTATATAATTACTTTGGTGGTGGCAGAATTTTATAAAAAAATTTTTATTTTGAAAATTATAATTTATAAAATCAATAATTTTATATTGAAATAATATGAAAAGATCAATGATAAATTTTGATAGAGGCTAGGGAAGAATGTAAGTAAGTAAACAAGTAAATGCATCTTTATAATTTACCAAAGAAGCCACTCTTGTTTATTTTATCATGGAAATTTACATTATTTTACATTAAATCGATACAAAAGTGTGCCAAGTAGCTTGACATGTAAAGGATAATCAAAAGAGTACGTAATAAAGATAATACTTTTTGAATGATCATCTTAACTATATTATATATCAAAGTTTTATTTGTGAATTTATATCGCGGCTATTATATATATATATATAGAAATAGGAAAACAACGATTATTGTTGTAATGTTGTAAAATAATGAAAATTATGTTGTAATATTGGAAAGTAGCATATATGTTCCGAAAAAACAAAGAAAAAAACTGAAATCTTTTTTTTTTTAATTATTTTTCATTACTCCCAAAATCCCCATCCCTTTAAATTGACAGTAGTATACATCATAGAAAATAAATATTTAGTTTTATATTTTTGAATGAGAATACATTTTCACTAGATGAATGGATTTCTTATCAATAATAATAACAACAGTTAACAAGCAAATGTATCGGTGTTTTGATTAGTTTTCAGAATTTTTATTGTTATTTATTAACTTCAAAACGATATGGTGAGTAATTGCAATAATTGTACAAGAAATATTTCGAAAATATTATGCAAATTTTAATATCATTCTCTACTCTTTATCTCTAGTCTTTATCATATTTAATTGCTATAAATATAAATAGAACATTTATACATAATAATTGTTAAATACGTATTATAAATTTTTTAAATATATAACACTTATACTTTAATTTTTATTAATATTTTTCTGAGAGCAAAAGAAAGAAAAAACTTGGTAGCCTCTTTTATTTCCTTGCAAGACATAAATGTAATATAATTTAATGATTTGAGTAGTCCTGTGAATTGCTATGAGTTAATGTTTTAAAACTTGAATTGTATTTATTAAGATCTCTTTAATTTAGAAACTAAAGATATGTGTGTATGCGTGTGCGTTTTTTTATATATATTTCATATATATTCGTAATATACTTTTAGTATACATTTTTGAAGTATTTGTTATTCACACAACTATTTTATAAATTAGCATTGTATTCCTCACATAGAGATCGTCTTAAGCAACAATGTTGCCTCACAGGTTCATCTAAGCAGCGAAGAGAGTGAAGAATCTCAGAAGGAAGAGGAAGAAAACAATCTCGAGACTAAATTTATGTCATGTGATGAAAGTTCAAGAACAAAAGAAACATTTCATAAATCATTGAAGAAAGTAAATCAAGCGAAGGAGTTAAGTAATCTTACATCTAGTCAACTGGAAGCTATAATTGGTGTTAATCTCTCTCCATGAATGAATTTCTCTGCCATTCAATGAAATTCCCTGTTATACACACATAGTTAATGTTTTTTTGTGTTTATAATTATACATTATTATATACAAATTAAATATGAGTATAACTTATACATGATTTATTAAATAATTTATATACATTTATAATATATATAATTGTATATAAGATATTAAAATTTGAATATACTAAAGTATACTTCCTTTATTAAAATATATAATTTATAATCTTAAAAATAATTAGAAAAATATGTATATTTTACGTAATTACATTGAAAATATGTATTATCATAAAATTAAACGTGATGATTAGTGCCTTGAGAAAAAAAAACAAAATTCTAATTTAATCATATTTATTGTAAGACTCATGGAATTCCTCAATGACATTTTGTTGAAACGTGTAAATTTTTCCATTATCCGTTTTATAAAATTGATTTTTCTTGGGTAAGATATAATATTTTATGGAGAGAAGAGAAGATAATCGATCTGTAATATATAGCATATAGTAATATAAGAGAAAAAAATGTATAAACAAAATTTATTTAATACTTAAGTTTATTTAATACTTAAATTTTAATTCCGTGACAAATTATAATTAGGTAATTTATTAAAACATCTTGTATAAAAATTATGTATTTTCAGTTAATTTCTTGAGTTTATGAAGTTAGAACACAAATCCAAAGTAGATAATTATATTATAATCATGATTTATAATTATTTAAGATATTGTACATATTTATCTGTAACTATTATATTTACCTTCAAAAAATGGATAAAACTTTAAAAAGATTATGATCATACATTAATTAGACCAAGTAGTTGATATTGAAATCTGAATCTTATCTTTTATGTGTATATTTATATGCCGAAAAATTTATGATATATACATATATACTCGTATTATATGCTATATCACTTCCCTTTATATGTATAAACAAGATGAAAATGCATAAAATATTATAAAGTGCGTTCTTTCACATAATTCTTAGAATGAAAATAAAATATCCTGCTTAACTATATTTTCTGTGTATAGCAATCATTGCATTACTATTAAAAATAGTTAAAAATAGATCTACCAAATCATTAAAAACTGGATAATTATTGTGATTAATTTGATAATAAATATGAAGTTGATATGTACATAAAGATTATTCAGGATTTTTGTGTATAAGAATAATCATATTATATTCGTTGTAAGAAAATTAAAATTATTGCACTTTATTAATTACAAAGAAAATTATATACCATATATAAGCTTACTGTTTTAAAGTTATAACATAACACTATAATACAGTTGTAATATTAAAATTTATTAAGTGTAGACATTTCATATTTTTGTACTGCTAGATTTGAAATGATAAGATAGATCTACTTATTCACTTTTTTAAGAAATCTGAAATGAGATTCTTTTTAAGTAACTATTACTTAGTGCAAGCCCTTAAGTTTCATTTATAATTCTTAACATATCTAATTATTATGTAAGTAAATGAAAATTATATTTAAAATTATATTAAATATGTAATTATTTTTATATATACATCACAATTAAGCACTTATTCAGTGAAAAATTTATAAATACAATTATAAATGTAAGTAGACAGTGATGTTAAAATAGTATTTTCCAATTTCTTTTAATTATGTCTGTGCTAACTTAACATGATATAAGAAACGTAAAGAATATATATGATTTGTGCTGCATTTTCCTTAAATTGCATCAGCTCATTAATATTAACAATTAAAATACATTTCTAAATGAGTAACTTTTTACACAAATTACGAAGCATTCTGTAATCTTGCATATATATATATATATATATTGAATATTATATATATATGTATATATATATAATACACACGCGTACACACATACATACATCCATACACACATAAAACAGGTATTAAACTCTCTGTTCACCGCCGTAGTTTTGGTAAAGCTTTGGACTTTCTTGTACAGAGGAAGTGGTACTTGTCGGACTTGGTAAGTTTATTTCTGAATTTGAAGCAGTTGAAATAGTTTCTTCTATGGATATCTGATTCTTTCGCAATACTGGTGCCACGAAATTTTGACCCGTCGAGAGATCCCTTTTTGGTACTGAAGTCTATAATAAAAATAATTAAGAATTAATAATACCCTAAAGTCATATACATTTTTTTAAAAAGGAGATTTTGTTGGAGTATAAATATTTTATCACACACACACGGAATATAAATTATTATATAAAACTCTTAAATTCGCAAAACAACTTTCTTGTTAATAGTGACACAGTACAATTTACAACTTCGAATGAAATTTTCAACAGAAGGATTTCCAGTTAAGCTATTTAAACTATAATACCTTAGGTTTCGATAACGGTAATGTAGCGCCGGTTACCAGGCCTAGAATACTCGCACAAAGGCCAGTGAGTTGCACCGCAGCTAATGAAGACAGACCAACTCTTACCAGGCCTAAGGCTAAAAGAGCAGCTTGCGCTAAAACTGGCGCAGCTCCTGCAGCACCAACTGCCGCTCCAGCTAATTGGCCACCGCCAATGCTTGGTCCATATGCAAAGCATAAATTATGCCTGTCCACCTAATTAAAATGATATTTTCATTAGATGAACACAATTAGGTGGACACATTATAGGTGGATCACAATTATAAGATATTGTTAAATGAAGTTATTTTACCAGATGTTTGACCACTAAATGTAGTAGACCAAAAAGAGTGATTAAGGGACACGCTAGACTGTAGACAGTTGTCATAGTAAAAACTAGCAACAACCACGCATAATGAGCTCCTAATGGAAATTCCCATAGTACCGCTTTTCTAACGTGTATTCTTTCCGCTCGACTACGAGCTGTACAGAGCCTGAAAGTGTATAGCGCGAGTTCCGGAAATCTAACCAATTCTAATCCACTCCCAAGCAAGGCCGCAGTTATGACATAATTTACAAAAAGTGCGCCCTGCAAATTTTATATGAATATTGAAGTATGAAGGAGAAAGATTATGCTTTCTTACTGAATTAACTTAAAATAAATGTGGATTTTTTTACTGTTAGAAATCTTACCTGATCTGGCAAGAATACGCATTCCCATTTTGCCGTATTATTTCGGTCATTCACGGTCCAATCTAGAAATGCTGCAGCACTAGTTAATCCTAAACTAGGTAATATAAGCACCATTAGTAGCAACAGAAGTAACGTTTTCCTCATAACAACACGATTTAAACTGCTTCTTGTCCAATGTCTCACGAGTGATTCGCTTCTTCCGACTAATGCAGGCATTAGAGCAGCTACACTGACCAACAATACAGTAGGCAGAAAAGATGAAAGTACTGGACTAAGAATCTCAATTTCGCCAGTAATTGGCAATTTGGTAATATTTGTCACTATGACCTAAAATTCAAAAAATAAGTTAAAATAAATTAAAATAATTTCTAAAAAATAAATTTTTAAACATTTAAATAAAAATAAAGGAAAGAGATTAAAATATCGAAGATTAAAATAAAATATTTATTGTTTCAAAATGCTATAAGGGTCAGTTTCTTTACTATATGTATATTAAGTGCGTCTTTTTCTTTTTGATATAATTTTCATTGTATAATAATGTACTCTTGTTGAATGAAATTTACTTACAGCTGGTGTAGTAAGGAAAAACAATATAAGCCCCAAAGCGCAATTTATTAATACAGCATTTAGATACCAACATGGCCTGGGAATGCTTAAATTTTCCCAAAATATATCTGATGGCATCGGTGCATAATCCACGATCCACTTTATATTCGGTGAGGACCTCAACTGTTTGCGCATAGTTTTAGCAGCACCGGGTGTCCCTATTAATTATTTATTGTGAATTTTCTTATAATTAAAGAAAACGTTATGTAATATTGTATGAAAATACCTAAAGTTACAAAAGCAACTCCAAGAGTTTTACTAAGTGCCACATTCTTTTCTTCTTCAACTAGTGCTGTTAGTCGTATTTCCTCGTTGATATAAAATTCCTGAGCATCCACTTGCTATAAATACAATGATTTGAATTAAAAATAAGAACTTACATTATACGTATATAAAAAAATCTTAATAATAATATATACACTAGTTATACTCTTTTTGTTCAAAACAAATTAACAATCATAAATAACAGGCAATAAAGAGTCGAACGCTGTTGACAGTGCGAAAAAATTTAATTAATCTTACAATTAACTTGAAGATTATCAGTCGAACGTATATAAAGTAATTAAATTTATACTCATATATGTCCATATCTTATTTTATTGATATATTTACCTTGTTACAACAATATCCAAGAATTTGACCACACGGATAAGGATACATTTTCAAAGGGTCTCTCTTCTTAGCATAACTTTCGCAATATAAACGAGCCTGTTCCACACAATCTCTTTCTTCATCCAATTTTGAAAGACGTCTTATATCATGAGCCAATGTAATATCCTCCACTGTTAAGGTAGGAAATGCTTCTCTGAAAAAAATAACAAATAAAAATAAAGTCAAAGAATAGATTAATAAATTTTTTTTTCAATTTCTTTTAATATCAGTAACAAATATTATCTGCCAAAAAAGAATTTATAATTAGAGAAGATTCTTTTCTACATACTTAAAATATTCGGTAAGTTTCTCAACAGTACATTGTTGTTTCGGTATGTCTGTAATCAATAATGTTCTTGCTACAAATTCTCCAGTGGGCCTAGTATCTCGCACCTGTATCCACAAACACATTCTCACTTGTAATCTTACATAAAACATTCGCATCTTTTAAAAATAAAAAAAAAACAAAATATATCTTTCAATATACATAACTGATTAATTGACAATACCTGTTTTAAACGACGTCTCATAATAAATCCACCGATTGGCAGATAAGATAAGAGCAGTATTGTATACACCCAAAGTCCAAAGGATGTGGGCTCCAGATTTGACAATGTTGTGTGACTAAATGTTGCGCTGTCCCCTGGTAACATGCTTCCGTGAAAATTTATTGGTAGGGCTATGCACAATGATACAATAAGCATCATGGAGGTCAATATGATTAAGCAACGTTCAAACATAATATATAACAATCCATCAGGCCCTGCACGTTGTAATAATTCATCGTCGCTGCAATATTATTTTGAGTAAAACAAGTTATATATTAAAATATAGGAAGACACAAATAATGTTTTCAGTGTATTTGATTGTGAGTACTGACGTAATTTTAAAAGCGGTAATAATCCATGAGAGAAATCCTCTATCCAGCTGAGAGAGTTGAGAATTGACTGAAGCTTCTACATATAAGGGATCAGTGTCTCTGTTTTCATTAATACCATAGAATAGTTCCATCCATCTATTATCAGATTTGTGTAACAGTGCAAGACGTCCATAATTCCATGCTTTCTTACGTAATAAGCCAAATAAAATAACTAAAAGCTGTCAAGAATAATATATTGCATTAGACATTACAGTTTAATTTATTGCCGATAGAGTTCAATTAGATCAATATCTTGCAATTTAAGTAAAAATCTTACCAGAAATCCTATGACATTTAGCAATAGATTCTCAGGTATTCCCGCATATACATCTGTGATTATTGTTCTATTGGATCTGGGCAATGGAATACATGTTTCTGCAGTAGGACTGCTCACTGTAATGCTGCAATACATAAATATTTATTATTATATTGAACAATGATATAATAGTAATCAGTATTTAATTTTCTAATAAAGTGTTATAATGCGATCTATGACAATAACATATTGCATCTATTGTTGTCAACAATATGCATAGGGCAAATCGTGTCTTTTGATAAGCAGCAACGTAATATGCAGTACATTAAAATATGTGTAATCTATTTGAAGAATATGATACAATTGCAAAAAAATGTGCAACGTACTGTTCCATTATTTTACTCGCGCGGACCAAGTGCTTCAAGCATCGTTGTCAATTTCACGCTACGCTCGTGTCGACGTGTACGCGAAAACTAATCGCGATTATACAAACAATGCGAAAGATAAACACGATAAGAGCAGCTGAAGCCCGAAGTGCGACTGATTGTTTCGATAGTGCGTGATCGTGAAGAAAGGAACGAGGGTAATACGCAATTACAGTGCGGTTTTGTCACTCATTTTTCGTAGGTGTAATCCATGGTCGGTCGAGACGCGTGAATCAGTGCACCGTTAAATAAATGCGAAGGTGCATATTAACAAACGCGTGTTAATTTGACACATCGCATCGCATCCCGTGTGTGTCGCTAGAGCTTGCTAGTCACACGCGAAAATACTCCACGAATGTAACTCAGCCTAACCTGAGTCCGTTCCTTGTACGTAATAGTACCGCGAAACGTCATTTCGACAGCACGCACATAAACAGACATCCACGTGTGCGTTTCGTCATGCAAGGAAGAACACAAATGAATCTTAATTGAACTTACTTGTCATTTTACACTTGGGTAATGTTATCTTTTAAAAAACAAAGTGCAAGCATTTGTAATTTATGGTAAGATAAGACAGTTACAGTATGTGTGTTTTAACTCGATAAAAAATATATAATAGTGTGAATTTTTTATTGGATTTATTGCGTTACAGAACAAATATAAAATGAGGTACATTGAGAATGACAGATATCTTAAAGTTTAGAGCAAGATTATATAAAAACTATAATTATAACATATATTTCTTATATTATTTGTATATAAATGATTGTAATGTATGATTTGTAGTGATAGAGATAAATAATATTGTATACCTAAAAAAAATATTTATAACATTATAATTAATG
The DNA here is from genome assembly GCF_001594065.2 of Cyphomyrmex costatus. Lineage (NCBI taxonomy): Eukaryota > Metazoa > Arthropoda > Insecta > Hymenoptera > Formicidae > Cyphomyrmex > Cyphomyrmex costatus. The sequence goes on along the minus strand of NW_017275544.1, from coordinate 293,572 downwards.
TTTCTCAGTCTCTCTCTGATATAATATCTATAATAGTTAATGTTTCTTAACTTACTTTCATTGATAAAATAACTCCTTGCTTTATACAGTTGTTATATAAATTAAAATATTAAATACTTTATATTAGAGATGCATAAAAAAAAATCACTGAATATCCGATCAGATAGTGAAAAATAGATAATACCGGATATTTTCTAAATATATTCAGAGCATCCCTTATTTATATATTCTTTACATAAAGAAGTATAAATGAACTATAACGTAATAACTTAATTTGTTATATATGAACTTCTTTCATAATTTTTTTTGATAATATATAATATGAATAAATGAATAATAGTACTATATATATATATATATATATATATATTAATATTGTGAAAATATAATATAAATATTTTTCTCATAATCTCTGTAAACTATTAGATAAAAAATAATTATTTAATGTACAATGTCTGTCATACACACACTTTGTAATATAGTCATATAAATCTTCAATTTGTATGAAATTTAGCAGGTACTTTCAGTCTATTTCGTATTACTCCATTGATAAAGTTTAGTCGATTGTAGTTCACCCGTTGTAATAGAATCTATAACCCAGGTTTCTTTTAGGCCATTTGTGCCAATAATAATTTTAGCAAGCTTGGTATTCTCGGTAATGTGCCCGCCTGCAGTCTTTATAAGCTCCTTAAGCTTATCACATGGTAATGTAGTTTTGTTCTCAACGTATATGAATCCACATGCGCCAAACAATTCTGGGATATATGAGGGTCCAAATAATTGTCTGTCTTTCCGATTTTCCTGCACAAAACACAAAAATACCTATATTATATATGATATACGAGTAGATTTATATCCTACATTTGTTATGTATTGTAGGTAGAGTATAAGTCGAGACTAGTCATTTCAGTTAGTCAGTTAAAATAGTGTAAGTTAAGCTATAAAAGGAATAATTAAGGTAGTTCCATTCTATATTCATGTATATGTTGTCTTACCTGTACAGCTTTAGAGAAATGTTTCATCTCATACGTCTCTGGATTCAGCCAACCGTTGTTTTCCAAGGATTTCAGAATCCACTCTAAAGTAACAAGCCAACAGCCCCTTATTATACCACGGAGAAGATTCACGGTACGCACACCTGTACTCACAACGTGAGTCGTCCGTCTTGATACATTCAACTCCAACTGTGCTGCACCAAGTGATTTGACGATACTCTTTACCAAACTTTTATCCCTATACACAAAATATGAAATATTACAATTTTGACGTGAAATAAGATCGAAAATTATTCCGATTTAAAAATAAAGATTAGAAGCGCTTAGAGAAAAGTTATGATGATTACTCTTTTGATAATCCGGTTGTTACAATGATGATCTTTTGGGACTTGTATTTGTTCCATTGAGTAGATGTTGTGCGACATTCTACAAAATCATCTAAGGAATCTCTATTTTCTATTGAATTATTGTCTTTATTCTGTCTATTTTGTAATATATTAAACACCTTTTCGTCGGCAAATTTCTTGATAAAGATCTTCTTGCTGATAACCTTTTTCGGTTTTCGCGTTTTCTTATTTTTTTTAATCTCATTTTCAGGCATATCGCAATCACTATCTGATTGCATTTGTGCGCTTGAGGTATTATGCTTGATATTATTTATATTCTTGGAACGTATTGATTTTCTTTTTGGAAGTTTTTTCTTCATTCGTTTGTTTAGTTTTATAGACGTCGATTTCTCGGGTGTCATACACTTCCTTTCCTCTATCGGAGAGATTGAATATTGAGAAATTTGAGTAAGTGGTAATAATCTTCTTCTGTTCCTTTTTACTGGAGTACATTTCGTGTTTTGTACAACTATATTTTCGCCTGTTTCAGATTTTGTTACGTCGGATGTACTTTCGATGACCGTCAATTGATTTAGAATAACGAAAGGATTCTGCCGATTCTGGCTAAGTGTATCTTCCAAAATAACTGAGTTAGTTTCTATTGTTTTTTGCATTTCAGTCGACATACGCATTTCATTTAAAACTTTTGAATGCCTAATAATATAAAAAAAATATTAATTAATAACTAATACAAATAATATTAATAATAACTAATACAAATAATAATAAATAATAATAGTATTAATTTATTAAATAATACTATGTAAATCATATAGTAATAACATTTCAAAGTATATATTTTTAACATGATTTGTATTTACATTTATATACTTACAAAGCAAATGATTGAGTTTTATCATCTTTTTCTTTATTTTCTAATGAATCTAAATTGCTGTCACAGGTGATATTATCATCCAAATGCTTCGTTTTATATTTTAATTGTGATCTGAACAAAACCGAGCGACTTATTGGATACGGAGTTCCCTCCACATAACTGTAGCTGTTTTCATTGTTACTTGAGCGTCTTTTGTCTTCATCCTTCGTTTTAGAAACTTTCGATTTATCTTTATGAGAAATTTCATTTCTCATAGAGATATTTCTCAATCTCTCAATTAAACTAATATTTTCCAAAGAGTCTATATCATTCATTTCTTTATTTTCTGTTGATGAACATTCCATATTCATACTTGAATGATCTTTATCATTCTTATCGCTTCTTCTTCGCCATGTTTTGCGCATAGAATCTACCGATGTATTTATTTGCAACGAAGTTCGAACCGTATTTGTACTTTCGCGTTGATCATTTAAAACTATTGATGTTTTATTATTAGCTTCGAAATCTTGATTTACATTGTCCATTCTGTGTTCGCTTGGTTTTCGAAAGTTCCTTGTTTTGCTAGTTTCTGTCACAGCATCCAATGAAGTATTTACATTTAAAGATGATCGAATTGTGTCACTGTTATCAGATGCAGACATATCACAGCATTCTTCGTTTTGACATTTAGTTTTATCGTCGTGTTCATGTGGTTGCAATACATTACTTGCAGTAATTTCGTTTACATAATGTCCAACATCTTCTAATCTCGAACTTCTAATTCCTGTTTTGTTTCGCTTTATACTTTCTTTTTTAGATTGCTCTTTCTTACTGTTTTCGTTATAGTTATTCATGTATGGGGGAGAATTCCTAGTTTGTACAGACACGCGTTTTTTTTCACTTATATGAATGCCTCCATGTACTTCTGTCATCTCCATTGATATTACTTTAGTCGTTGTGTGTGTGGCACGAGATGCATCCACATTATTGGTAATTCCTTTTCCACCTGTTACATTATCCTCAATGAAAGTAGAAGAAACAATAGGTGTTTCTGTGTTAAAACTCTGAATGGAATGTACGGTCGAGAATGTGTTGTTCAGGTTTTCAAACTTATTTTGAGAATGCAATTTAGATCTTCTGAGCAAACTGAGTCTTTTGTTACTGCTGCTTAATATAGGACTGCCGCTGCTTTCATTTGCTTGTGTTAGAGAGTGTAATGGAAAGTTTTTCTTCAGAATAACATCTTGGATAATTCTACATTTTGTTTGTTCTTCTACCTGTTTGTCCTCCTCAATGAACAATCGTCTTTGAGTCAATCTAGATTTATCTACAGTTTTCTCGAGACTTCTCCGTCTGGCATTACTTGTTGGTGTAGCAACAATATTGGAGTATTGAGCCTCTCTTTGCTGATCGTTCACACTGTGAGTATATTGTTGATGTTCCCTGGCTGCTTTCTCTTTCAGGTCAGTCATGTCTAGCACAACTGTTTCGGTTTCAGTATTTGGATTATGGATACTGTTTGCAAAACGATCTTCCTTATTTCCTAATATGTTCGTAATTTTTACAGAAAGTTCGTTCTCTTTGTCAAATATCTGTTTGGTTTTGGATAAGATTGCATCTTTCAAACGATTGCAACTTGTTTCTAGATAGTGTTCTTTGGTACTTACATCCTCTAGATTTATTGTAAGATGTTTTAGCTGCATTTCTTTGTTTATTTGAATGGAATTATCACTGTTATTATCTATAGTATTGTCCGTATAATTTATGGCTCGCATATCTTTGTTATCAAAATCAAATTCGTGATTCTTCTCATACATACTTTTCTTCCTTGACAATGTTTTGACAGTTTGCATGTCCATTCTTCCTCTATCATTCTCTATTTCTGTTCTCCAGAGAGAACCATTACCAGAATCTGTTAGATTCTCGCTATGACTCAAGTTGACTTTCAGAGAAGTACGTCGACGATTATTGAAACTATCATCTTCATCAGACGTATCCGACGCAAATATCTTTCTTTTATTGTAACTCATCGTTGACCTGCGTATCATATAAATTGTAGAAACGTTAATTACATTTATATTCACATTAATTTATATTATACATAATTGTTACGTACTTATGTTAAAAATATTAACACGTTGAAGAATAGATTACGCTATTCAAACGTTCTAAGGAATTTAAGGGATACCTTCACATGATATTATCATTCAAATTTTTTTCGTAAACAATGAATATTAGTTATTACCACACACAACTACTTTTATTCAAAATTGTTATTCAAAATATTAATTAATTTTTACTTCGAAGTAACTTTACTCCGTTTTTGTATTTGTAGGACCGTGATCATGTGGCTTGGCTGCATGTGGCGTCGCCATAAACAAAAAAGTATAAACTCTCGTGTTGGAAGAAACCCAGCTCGATTTTGAGACAGAATTTCTTACGCTTCTGCGCAGATTCCCAAACGGCCATTAAAACATTTGCTCCGCGGTAATTTTGAAGTGACATGTTGTGAATTATCCATGAGAATTATTTCCAACATCGACGAGATATATCTATGTATTGAAGATCGTTGATTTTGCGGAAATTCGCGTCACTGTAAAAACTTAAGTTATTAAGAGTAAGAAATTGATAATATAATACTAACTTTATGATTTATTAATTACACCTAATTCAAATAACCATATGATGGGTGTAGGGCTTCGCGTTCCGATTGACTGTAAGAAATATATATGCACAATAACACCTAGGTTTCTTCCAACGTGGATTGTCTACTCCAAATATTAGATTGCGCTTATACGATAGATTGATTATTAGAAATTAGCCAATCATAGCTATTATTCTGAATAATAGAATGATTATGGTTAGCCATTTCATAACAACAAATGTATTAAATGGAGACCTATTCTTTTTAGCTGAACTTCTTACACGATTCTTTTTTCTTTTTTCTTCAACGTGGAAAGAAAAGAAAGAAAAATGAACCGTGCAAGAACTTTGATTAAAAGGAATCTCCGATTAAGGCCGATATTTCATGTGTCGGTCGATAAGGCTTTTCAAGCTTGTTGATTGGCTACAGAACAGCTGCTCATGAGCAGGTGCAATCGTCGTTTGCACACCAACACCACAGACCCACACACGGATACACGGTGAGAAAAGCTGGTTGAAGTGACAGGCAGTGAACAGCGTGGTGAAATCCTTCCACCATGAGTGAACAGGCACGCACAGGCACACAGTGCAGGCACTGACAAGTTAACGTGTGAGCCGCGAAAGAGTGTGCAAGAAACATGAACAGAACGCAGGTACAGTGGCCATACGTTAGCATTTTTTCCTTGCGAGACTGTGACCTTGCATGTAATATAGGATTCACCGATTTTCTAATTTTTTAATAATTTTTTAATAATAAAGTCGTGTATTTAAGAAAAAAAAATTTTGCCGCTTTATTAAATTAAAGAGCTGATAACAGAAGAGACGCCGTACAGTCAATTTACGAAAATATATACCTTTACCAAATATATAAAGCCGCGTAATAATAATAATATTTTTGTTATGAAAACAGAAAAGAAAATGTAACGCTTCCTCTGATTGTGTAGGAAAAATCTGTCGATGAGGATGAAAGTAATCTCTTCAATCCCACTATATTGGATAGATTGCCGATATCGCACGTTGCTGGGTTACTTATAAGACCGCTAAAGAGTACAGATTACGACAAAGGTAACTGGATGTTGTATGCTACTCCAGTAAACACGAGAATGGAATTGAAATGCATTCAGATTTTCAGAAATACGCATTCGCGTACGCGTTAAAAAATTCTTTTCAATCCGAATACATTTTTATTCATTTATAGGAATTGTATGAAGTACATTTCTATATCTTTCATTCTTAAAATAATATCTGCTCTTTCTGTGCATTGTCAATATTGCTCAATTTAAACTTCTGAATAGAAAATGTAATTTTTTAGTCTAAATTTAATAAAAAAAACTTTTTATGTAGTTGAATTCAATAGACTTAAAAGCTTAAAATATGCATAAAAATGTCATTCAATTTTAATCTATTCTCTATTACTATTATAGATACAAAAGGGATGGGGAAGGGTAGAGGGAGAGAGAGAGAGAGAGAGAGAAAAGAGGGAGGAGAATAAAAATAATTTACTGTAAATTTTTTTAACTGAACATGTATCATTTATATAAATATTTGTATATTTTATATAATAATATTATAATGGCCCTGCACACAATGGAAGAAATATTAAAAACAGGAATAAATATTAAAACTAAAAAAAGAATAAAAATTTAGACAAGTAAATAAATAAGAATAGAGATTAAACATAATGCGCTGTGAGATATAAGGTATATTATACATTATATTTTATTTGTATGTTTATTAATTTTTTAATTGCTATTTATAATTTTCTTAGTCTAATGTTTAATATTGTATTTATTCTTGTTCCTAATTTTTTTTCCATTATACAGAGGACCTGTTCAATTTTTTTTTGTGAATAATTCAATTATTTATGAAATCTTGTAGGTTTTTTAGTCCTTCTATCACAATTGACAGATGTTGGAAATGTCACCAAGGAACAATTTTTAAGTAAGTTTTTATAATTGGAGATTAGATTCTGTAAATAACCAAACTAAACTAATTATACTTTCTTTGTTCTCTATTTAGATAGATTCTATAGCATGAAGACCGCTGGTGGTTACTATGTTGTCGTCATCGAAGATGTAAATTCTGGAAAAGTGATAGCATGCGCGTCTTTAGTTGTAGAGCAGAAATTTATTCATAATTGTAGCTTGGTACGTAATTCCGCACATTCTTCAAAAAATAGAAATAAATAATCCTATATGTGTATATTTTTTATAGCGAGGACGCCTGGAAGACGTAGTGGTTAACAATAATTACAGAGGGAAATCATTGGGAAAATTAGTAGTTTCGATCGTAGTGCAATTAGCCCGTTATTTTCGCTGTTACAAATTATCCTTGGACTGCGTAGATCGTCTGGTGCCATTCTACGAGAACATAGGCTTCAAAAAGGAAACTAATAATGCCAATTATCTCAATATGCGCTTCCATGGTGAAAATGCCACTGAACAATCTCATTTATAGTAACTGATTTATCGTTGCTTTATCTGTATGTATCGGCAATCAAGTACTTATCCACAGTACAGCATACATATGAAAAAACCGAACTGAAATATTACAACCTGAATTATATTAAGTTTAAAAGAGATAGATAACAAATATTCCTTGTAATTTGTTCTCTCTATGAAGAGAATCTCATTACTAAAAAAATTTATTTTAAAAATTGATGCTTTTTTGTGTATAAGAGAACTCGTATTAACATTTGTATGAACTAAAATAAATTATTTTATATTATAATTATTTTACATTTTTTACATATTAACATAAGTATGTTAATATGTAAAAACAAACAATCGTTTGCATGCACGCGCGTGCATATTCGTGCAATTTGGAAAAATGGATCCTATATATAAAATATACTGTCGCATTACATTAGAGACTGTATATATAGGTTGTAAAAAATAATTGTTAAATAAAATAATTAACTTTTACTTAACACATATATATGTATATTTTTTCATGCATATAATGTTAATAAATAATATTGTAGAAAATGTTTTTGGATGAACCTCTTTCTTATACATTAGATAAGATTTACAGAAAATACTTTCATCATATTACTTGCAATATTTAATTTGTTTAATGTACAATAGAATGATTAACATACGGCGCGTTTACTTGATTTACTTAAATCTTTTTCGCAGCTGGATTAGCTCGTAATTTCACTGCTCGTTTTGCCTCCATTTGCCTTTGCCTGGCCAATTTGCGCTCTTCTCTCTTCCTTCTGGCTTCTTCGTATTTACTATTTCCACTAGGAACGCCTATATAAAAGAAAATTTACTCAATATCATATAATAAAACTATAATAAAACGAAATTTGAGTATATTCAGAAATTAAGTTAGATATACTTGGTTGCTCTAAGGGCTGAATATCTTCGAGAGACTGAAACTCCGAATCTTCCCATCCAACTTCGGAAGAATCATTTTTGTCTTGAACACCTTGGGTTGCTTCTTCCTCCTATAATCCGAATGTTTTTTTCTGATGACGATATCAAATTATCCGACTGTTCGAATTAATTATTCTCGTTATCTATTCATGTTTGTGTATTCATGTGCATATAGAGATATTCCAAAATTTGCATATTGCAGTAATATTAAATTCAGAATCAATTTCTCTTTAACAAAAATTGGCAACATTATTTTTACTTAATATTTAATATTAAATATTTACTTATCTAAATTTTACAACAAAACTATATTTTTAGCCTAACATTCACTCTTTATTTTCTTCAATCGCTTATAATTTAAATAATGTTAATGCACTGAAATATTTTTATTAAACAAAAAATGGGCTCTTAGATTAATCGAAGAGAATTTTGTTATTCTAAACTTATTGTTAAAATTTATGCCTCTATACGTTCGTATAGCTCGCATTAACATATCAGGTTTGATAGGATATAAGAACCTTGATTGTGTGTAGCATAAAAATGTCATAAAATTCCAAGTAAACAAACCGGTTCTTCCTCAAGGCTGGTCCACTGTTCATTAGCTTTAGGGGAGTGGCCGGACGGTGATATACTACTGGCTGGATTCAATGGCACCGATGACGTAGCGGTGGATTGTTGCTCCATATCTCCCCAGTTATCGGCATCCCAACAATCCCAATCGCAATCGGAATTTGTATTTTGAGTGTTTTGCGTATCGTGCTCGTGATCGGGATCGAGGGAAGTCATGCTTGTCGCGCTGCTCGTCGTGGCAGTAGTGCTAGCGCTACTCTGGGAGCTGCTAGCTTGTTCTAAAATAATTAAATAAAAACATATTAATATAATAATACATAAGGGAATAAATGTATTACTAAACAAGTTATTAGATAGAGCAAAAAAATGTCTACGAGCATAAAAGTAAAGAGGATTAATGCTAACCTAAGGAAGCAGGTTTATTTAACAAGATTCTAGATGTGCTATGAGCATTTGATGATTTTGGTGTATCTGACTGACTACGATAGAATTTTGCTGTGACTGCCGTAACGGCCCATCCGGCCCATGTCGCCGCGGCATTGCTGAGACTAGGTGTTGCAGTATTCACGTCCGCCTCTGCAAATATTTTAGTAACATTAAAATTTAATTTTTTTTTTTTCTTTCAAAGTATTTTCGAAAAATAGCCGTGAAGTATGTATTGTGAAATCCTAGTATTGTATGCAATGCTCACCCATTGATTCGCGAAGACCAGGATCTTCGGAAACTGTCTCAAGCTTTGATAAAAAACCTCGAATGATACGGAATGCATTGTCTCGTACACCCTTATCCACATCCGTGGTAAGCGGACATAAAGCCGGTAAAATGCGATTTGCGACTTCTTGCAGAAGGAAATATTGCTGCGTAGCGGCTAGAGCTAGTATACTCGCAATTCTGGCCGGAGGAAAAGAATCGCGAGTTCCACGAATAAACGCGCCAATTAATACCTAAAATTATTTTTATTAACTGATTTAATAATATTTCATAAACACATGATAAATTGTGATATTTATTAAATTATAAATTGGTTTATCGTTTCTTGTAAATATTGATTTTAAAAAAATAGAGGGTATGATTTAAAATACATGTAAAGGGTTTATCCTGATCAATAAAAATCTAAAAAAAAAATGTATGAGAGAAGCAGATGTCTATTAAAAAATACAAGAATATTGTGTTAAAAAATTAAACAAAAAGGGTTGACGATACCTTCTGTCTTATCTGAGGGTGAAGATGTTGAGCAATTTTTCCAAGGCAAACTGTGGTATTTGTGCGAATACCGCCTTGTTCGTCTTTCGACTGAAGTTTCGCAAAGTATCTTAAAGTCTCGACATTAAGATTATTATAATCTAACTTTGGTGCTAAATGTACGACTGATCTTATCGTTTCTTCCCTGATTGCCGGGTTTGTATCAAGAAAGCCCCTTGCTACCTACAAAAAATACACATTTAACATATATAAAATAATTTCAGTTTTTGTTTAAAATAATAGATAAAATATAATATCCAATAGAGCTCTTTTACCTGAGGAAAAATGGCTTCATTAACAGTAGCTGATTGCAAGTGGTCGACGAATCGGTCTAATTGTTGCAGCAATCGTAATCTCGTCGCTCTGTCATTTGATGCGAATAATTTAACGACACAGGGCACCACTCGACGTTGATACTCGGCGTCTGGTAACTGAGAACCCAGTTGCAGCAACGGCGGTAATACGGCACTTCCGGCGTCCCCAAATTCGAAAGCAGCCAGTAACTGCGGCAGAATTTTGTACCTGCCAACGCCATCAGGAAACGAGTCCAATTGTGTCGCCAATTGCGAAAAGAATCGTCCTTTCTCTCCTCTTTCCTTCATCTGGATCTCTTCCAGAAATAAAAGAGCATCAACAAGATTGTTCTTAAAAAAACCACCGTTACTGCGACAACGCGCTATCACGTCTGCGGGATTTGGTCTTCCGTCTGGATTAGCTCCCGTCAATTCTCGATATACTGTCGTTATTTGCTTCGGAATCTTCAACAATAAAAAAGTATACATGCATAAAGATGTAGGAGATTACAGTTCGATAAAAAAAAACGAAACATGAAACAAATGGACAACTTACTTGACCTGTGATTTTAAGTTGCGAAGTGGTATTGAGGGTGCCATTGTACGTTTCCCATATCAGACAACCAAGTCCCCACATGTCAACTGAACTATTATTTATTTATTTATTAGTTTTATATTGCAAATATTACATTCAAATGTGTTTTTTGTAAACTTCTACCATATTATATTATTTCAATTATATCTACTAGCAAAAATTGCTGTTTCAAAATTGACTATTAGTACTAAAAATCTATAATGCACATAATGTAAATTAAAGAGACTTTCAGCGCTGGCAGTAAATTTGGAATGCAGGTAATACAGTAATTTTATCTTTGTCTAACATTGGCAAACAACGAAGACATAGTGATTCACTGTGTTTCATTGTATAATCTCTCTTGCTGGAAAGCACCTATTGTTAAATATCATTATTTACCATTTAGTTGCAGGCTTTGAACTTTCTTTAGCTTCTGGTGGTTGATATACTTGGAAAATAGAAGGTAAGAAATTGTATGGCGTGTCCACAGCTGTCATGTATTCAACCCCACCAAGTTTCCATTCTCCGCTCTCTTCATTAACAAACACTGTCCACAGATTGACATTATTATGTCGTAAATTCCCATCGTTATTTAAGAAGTTAAGTGCCCTCTGCCATCAAATCGAAGTAACATGTATTATAGATCTTTCTCATGTGTCGAATTCTCTGACATGACCTATGATATTTCTTTTATACATACTGTGATTTGAAATATGCCCCAAGAGTAGTATAATTCCTTCTTAGACTCATTTTCTGAATTGCACTTTTGTGTCAAGCGGTTGTACAATGGTTCTACACGCTCTGTGGCCAAGTAAACCATTTTGTCAGTCTGAAGTAATAAAACACAAATTACATTTTTACACAAAAAATATACCACTACTGTAAGCCAATATAATTCATACCTCGAGACTATCAAGATATGCAAGTATACTTGGATGTCTGAGCGTCTTGAGTCTTTTCACAGCCGAACGAGCAATATCTAGTTGTTGTTCTCCACCATTTTTAACATCAAAGACAAAAACTGAAACATCCTCACCTGTTGTGGTACCCTGTGGAAGATCTTACAAGGATAAAAACAATATTTTTATCAATTAGAAAAAAAATAAATTCTTGCCATTATTAATTCGTCACCTTTTGTAAATTACAAAGTGACAAACTATAACATTTGGATGCTTTTCATTTGGTGATACAAGTTGAACTCAAATGTCATCTGTCCTTGTTACATATTGAATGTCAAAAAAGATAGAATGATGTTTTTATTCGAAGCTAATCTATAATGTGCTCCTTGCTTTCTATTTCTTGTCTTTTTCAAAATCAATTTCTATCTTATGTAATAAAAAATAAAGAGAAGAGGCTAAAAGCCAGAGGTAAAAAATAGTAAAAATAAACAATAAAGAGAATATTATAGATTAGGCTTTAAAGTTGACAAACTTGTATATATTGATAAAATAGTTGCAAAGAAAAAACAAGAAGTAAAAATTAAGAAACAGGAAGCAAAAATACATTATAGATTAACCTTTAGTGCTTCTGTAGTGTCATTCTCGCATCCATAATTGAATTACCTTTCTTTTAGCCCTGTGTATTGTCCAAATGCTTTTGTTATCCAAACCAGAAACAGGCTCCCCGATGTCGTACGGGAAATCCTTGGCAGGATCTCTCGAGAAGAAGGACCACATCGTGGGGCTTATACTTTTATCTACACATACAGCAGACCACACTCAACCTTCAAAGTGACATATCATTGGCACTGACAGCAATGCATCAGAACTGCAAAAGTACAAAAGTCATTGTTTTTTCAGCATTGCAAACGCAAGAACATGGTGAAAAAATTATCAATTTATGGCACCTCATTCTCTATTATTCATCAACAAACAATTCCAATGCAATTCAACGCAAATTCGAAATGGAGGTTAAGTGACAAATCCGAGGAAAGAAAAAACGAACGAATCCGACTAAGTTTTTCGTCTAAGAAATGAGTTTAGAATTGTTTATCCAAAAAAAATGAAGAAATCCCACGCAAATAATCAAAAATTAGAAGTCACTGGAACGCTAGGTATTGCATTCGGCACAGTCCCAAATAAATAGAGGCGAGACAGCGCAAGAAAAAATCGATTTGACAGAAGAGAGCGCACTTCGTTTGATTTGTCAAAGTATATGCAAAAATCAATGAATAAACGTATTATGTTATTATAATATACCCGTGCTTATTTGTGCGTGCATGAAAGAATCTTTTCCCTTATCAACTCAATCTGTTATTTTTTCGATTACACCGAGAAAAGCAGTTGTCTTTCGGTTCTTTCCGTTCTCCGAAGTATCAAGCAGATTGAGAAAATCGCACCTCAAATTCGCACGACGACACGCGTTGATGTGCAACACGTCATTGATGAATATACCGGGAGGCCTTTTAGGATGCGCACAATAAAACAAATATTAAAAACAGAACAGCTTGATTAACCCTAATCTATACAACTGTCAACTGTAATTGGTTAATTCTACTACACAGCAAATGCAATTGATACCGATTAATATCCAGTTCCATCAATGTAAGTTTTTTTTTAACTGTAATCTCAATTTAATTTACTCATTTTTTTTTTCTAATTTTTAGGATTAGAAAAAGATAAACTGAGATTATATAGTTGATTTACATTGGTGGAAATGAACGTAAGTAATTGGCGTTGGCGAAACCGGCGGCCTCCAGTTTCACAACTACGAGTTTAACTGATTCCTTATCTCTTTCCAATTCTAGAGTTGGAAAGAGATGAGAAATAAGTTTGAATCTTGATTTAAGAGCCACTTTCACCAATTCCGATTAACTTTAATCTCGGTTTAACTTACTGTTAATATTTTTCTAATTTTTAAAATTAGAAAAAGACGAAGAGCAAATTGAACCGAGATTAAAGTTAATCTGCATTGATGGAAATGGGCATTAAGAGTTAATCGTGAGTTGTGAAACTGGGCCTGAAATTTCAGCCTATCAGATACCAGTTACACCGGAATATCCGGTTTCTAATAAGTTAAAATTCCAATATTTTCTCTATTGTGCGCAGAGCTTTAAGCTTAAATGATTGCAATGCCATCTATTGAAATAATTTGAACACCTTAAACAGGTTACTCTCTTTATATATTATACTCTTTGATGTAACGTTTGATAGTTGTATAATTTGTTTACAGAAATTTAGTTTACTGAGAATCATTTTTATTTAATATATTATGGCAGGTGAAGTGATTGTTGACGCACTGCCATATATTGATCAAGGATATGATGAGCCGGGCGTACGAGAAGCGGTGAGTAAGAATTACATTCATTTTTTTGCAATCTAATAAAATAATAGTAACGTAACAGGTTATGCACCAAAAGTGCTGTTATATTAAGAAAAATCCTAGTAAATCTCCTTTATTTCACGAAATATTTGGGATTTAATGTTGTTTCCTAGGCGTTGGCGATGGTGGAGGAAGAGACACGACGTTACAGGCCTACGAAAAATTATTTGGAACATCTGCAACCTTTGTGCATAACTGCTTTCGAGACAGATGTATTGAAGCACGAATTCGAGAGAATGCAGAATCGCTTGCCGATGGAAGTGCTAAGTATGAAACGTTACGAATTGCCACCACCTCCATCTGGCAAGTTAAATGATTTAACTGCATGGAACGAGAGTGTGGAGAATAGTAGCGCGCAATTGGAGCATCAAGCTACTAGGTAAACAATTTTTGTTACATTTGGTTTAAAATGGTTTGGATGCTGATGTATTTGTAAACACTATTTTTAGTTATTCTGTTTGACTTTTGAGTGTTCACACCAAAACAATAAAATTTGTTCTTTAAAAATTCTATATGAATAAATGTTTTTTTTTTATTAGTAATACAAAGATAGCACAATTCAATAGTATTGATAGCGTTTCCTAAATGTAAATTAACTCACATTCATTTTTTAATAATATGAATATTGCGCCTATCACATAATCATTAAGCTTTTTCTAAACTTATTCTTTAATGCTTAAGATTTCATAGAAAATAATATTAGCACTTAGAGGGACAAAAAAACTTTCACTTAAAAAGAAAAATATTAATAAATGAAAGTTTAAAAGTAATTAAGTTAAAAGTTATAAATTTTTCAACTTTTAATTTTTAACTTGCTAATTATTACACAATCCTGATGAGAAATGACTACAATTTATATTGATGTTAAGAAAATTTAAGAAGAAAAAGAAAAAATATGTGAGCGTCCAAATCAGTTATGTACAATACAATTTAGGACTTATCGACGTTATCATTTACTATCTCAGATTTTTATATTATACTATTCCTTTTGTTCTGTACTATTGTACTATTGTAGAATCTGTAATTTGGAATTGATGATGGATTATGGTTGCGAAGCATGGAAGTCCTACTTGGAAGTGCTGGTTCAGCTGCTAGGTCATGCTCAGAAACAGCTGCAGACGCTGAGGAAAAAGATCCAGGAAGTCAATTGGCAAAGGAAATCAATGCAGACTCAAGGAGGCGACAAACTGAGAGCTCTTGAAGCACAATGGGTCAGTTTGGTGTCGAAAAACTACGAGATCGAGCAGGTTTGCGTACACTTAGAAGAGGAGATGCAAAGGGTATTTTTGAATAAAGAAGCTGTGGAGATTAATGATGTACCGGCGGTGGAAGGACCCGATGTGCCAGGTAACAATGCAACGGAGACTATGGCATTACAGATGCAGCAACAGGAGAATCAGGATTTTTAGTGTAATATGAACTTTTATGTATATAAATAAAAATAAATAATTTATACACAGATTTTTAACAATGGATATCATATCCACAAAGAGCATTCATGGACACGTCATGGGATATATCTATAATAAAGCAGAGTTTATTTCATTATAGTTTACACATATCACACTTGTGGTTTATGCTTTTACAATATACATATGTACACAACGATTATCGTTAGCGCGATACACTACTAATTAATTATTTGTAATTTACGACGTGCTGAAGGATCTGTTTTATAATAGGCTGTTTGTATTGTTTCGTGTATCGACACAATTGCACACATTGCGTAGGCCTAGCTGAATTTCTTTTTATTTATTTATTTTATTTAGAACAGCAGCAATATATATCATGATATAATTACAAAGCGAATAGCTAAGCGCCTTTACTTTCGACTATTCGGTGTAAAAAAATACGTGTGTGACTTCAATTTCCATTTTTGTGTTCAATCATGTCCTCTCGCGATGACAGGATAGATGTTACAAATAATTATTGGGTTACTAAGCTTGCATTATTTTTGCCATTTAATCACTCAACTGTCATAAAGATGTTTCGCTAGCGCCAGAACTTTGAGACTGCAATGCCATACTTCCCTTGTAGCCCATCGATTCTTCTTCTAGTAGAGCTATTCGTTGTTTCAATGTTTTCACCTGCAAGGAAGGATTAATTTAAGAAAATTAATTTAAGTGATGCAATTGCAATTGTATATCTGATATGTCGGATGATCATGATCTGTTTGTTAATGTAAATTATTTTAAAACACGTTATAGTAGAAAAAGCGCAGATATATTATTTTAGTTTATTATTATATTTGAAATATAAAATAAAATCTAAATAATTTATATTCATGTAATTTTTTGAAATTTATTCCTTAATATTATTAGCATAATATATTAACATAATTAATTTTAAAATATGCAATTTTGTTTTCTCCTAAAGAATTAAAAATTTTTTATTTGTGTCTTCTAACGAGAGTGCGACACATCATCGCTTATTCAGGATGTGTTCCATTTGGGGCTCATAATTCTTGCGAAACATTATTTATCTTTGTTCAATATTTGATGAACAATGAGAAGAAAAGATAATTTCACGTTGCAAAGATTGCGAATATCAAGTCAAATGAAACGCCCCCTACTGGCCTTACTACGCATGCTCATCAGGAATGATCCAATATGGCGACAGTCGGCTAACAGAGAGAGAAGAGAATGGTTGTATACCCGGTTCGCTGAATGAAATTTAAACTATTTCAATGTTATCTTACAAACTAAAATTGTGGAGGTTATATAACAAACTGCCAGGAAAAGCGCTCGGCGAGTACCGATTACTGCCGTTATTCTTCATGTTAGGAGCTGCTTTGGAATATTCCATGGTCAATTTGCATGTGGGAGAGGTTAACTTCTACAAAGTGTATAAGCGTCGAAAGATAGAAGAGTTAGTGGAACAAAGACTAAAACTGGAACAGGCTTGAAAAGACAATTTCCGCACTATTAGGATATCACACGATGTCGTCTAACATGTCCACATCACGGTTCATTGTGTTCTGTGGAGTAGCGTTAGCTACAATGCTGGCTGGTTCGCAGTGGGTTCATAATATCTACAAACCGCTTGATGATCTAGAGGACCTTGTCGAACAGAAACTAAAAGAGAGGCGGGAGGAACTGCAGAAGAAATAGTACTACAGAAGAATGTATATAGTGTAATAAATTATTGTTGTTTTTATGAACGAATGATTGATAACTTCATCTGTAATAGCTGTCAAATGTTTCCAGCTAACATAATTTTCTAATAATTCTTGTAATAATCTATTCTTCAGTGTATTGAGTTAATAAACTTCTTATTACGATCAACTTAAAAACATGATTTTAAGTACTGGAATATATTAAGTATTTGTATACTAGATCTTTATTTGCAATGAAAATACTCATCTGCTGGAAACTTTTCACAGCCATTGTACACTTAATCATACCTGCGCAGCATGTCTCTCTACCATCCCTAGCATCTGTTGCTCCAACTTCTTCAGTCTAGACTGATATTTCTTCTTGGATTTCTCTAGAGTTTGGACTAGTGCTCTAAGGAGAGTGAAGAAAATTTAATGTTTATCACAAGTATAGAGCGAAACGCGAAATATCATACTGTTTACTCATTCAATTTTCAGACTTTGATAATAATTAATCTTCGACTACAATAATGGGTCATTTAGACTCGAAATGAAAATTAGACAATTGATATAATCTATACCTGTATTATTATATCTATGATGTCCTAAACTAAAAAGTAAGGAAAAAATCTTTAAACCTTTTTCTATTAAGGAAGAAGTTCATTTGCATTCGGTATTTAAAACAGAACATTTTAGAACTTATGTATAATTTCCCCATAGCTGTAGTTTAAAGATTAATTTTATTAAGAATACATAAATGTATTATATATAATCCAAATGATATGACATTTCATCTACCATTTGTATGTACGTACAGGATGCAAATTTGCTGCAATAAATAATAATTACCCATTAGCTCTTTTCAAGTCGTTGACGAGTTCGGCAGACTGTTGATGCCTGAGTTCGGAATTCTTGTTAACTTCGTCCAAGGTTGAGATCAATTCCTGCAGACGTTCCTTCAGTCTCGCCTCCCTGCCTAGCGCTTCGATCAATTCAGACTCCATTCCCTCGCTTTCATTGTCACTTAAACCGCGGTCCTAATACACTTTCAATTAGCAAGGTACAGAAAGAGATCGACATACTAGTAAAAATGATACGCGATACCTTGTTTGTTGCCATCGCGAGCATAGCTTCCGCGTCACTCAGCTGACCCTGGAGGTGCTGTATGGTAGCGTGCTGGGCTGCGATTTGCGTGTCGCGCGCATTTAGTTTCAATTCTATCGTAGCACGTTCCTTCTCCAGAAGGAACACTCTGGCACGTAACTCAGCCTTGTCTTCTCGCATGGCCATTAGTTCCTAAAAATATATCCTTATTAAATAAATTTGTAATATTGAACTTTTTTCTTTTCAAATTTTATTTGGATATAAAAAAAAAACCTGTATTATTTTTTATTAAAAAAATGTTATCTCAAAAAATTGTTCTCGAGTTTTTAATCCTCTTAATTGGATATCGACCTGCATGAGCACGGCAGTTTCTAAGTCGAGTTTCCTGGCCTCCGCTAGAGAGATGGTGTTCTTCGAGTTCAGGGGTTCTGCGTGTACACTTTCCAGTTCGACCGCCGTCGATCTGACCATTGTACGTTCTCCCTTCAGTCTACCGATGTGCCTCCTGAGTCGTTGCTCGTCCTCCACGTTCCATGTTATTTCCGATCTATCGGGAAGGTGTTTGTGATAAAAATTGCACACAATACACACGGCGAAAAATACCTACTCGTCCGATAAGACCATGCTGTCTTCCCATGGAGCCCCCAGCGTGTTAGTACAGTCATTTTCGAGTCTATTTAGCACATGATAAGCAACGTTTTCGGCCGCCCTTCTATTATCGATTGTCACGCTGTTTCTCTCGGTGGAAAGCGCAATTTCGCTCTCCAGAAGAGCGACTAGAACGTCGTACGCCTCAATCGCGCGATCACTAAACGAAAGTGCGAGTCGCAACGCCGTCGCATTCGATTCGTACTTGCCGACTAATAAGCTCAATCTGTAACGCAGGACAAAAATGATCGTTTTATACATATTGTTCAGGTAGGATTATGCCGTTATATATTTCAAGATTACGTTTTTTTTTCAAATTTTAATTTATATATAACTTTTAACTTTACAATAGTTCGTTTAATAGATTTTTTATACACATTAAATAACTATTTCAGTGAACTGTTTCGTTCTTTTATACATATGTAACGATTTAGACTACTGGATATGTACTTCAATAATCATAATTGCTATAAGTTTGTATCAATTATTGAGACTGTTATATCTCGAAGAAGCAATCTTGAATTTCTGCCAGTATATTCTCATTATTGTATTTATCACATTATTTCACACATAAAAAATACGCTTTGTATATTTAAATTTGATTTTAATATAATTTAGTATTTGACATTTTAAACTGTTAAAATTAAAATTGTATTTATGATGATTTAAAAAAACGCAAGGTCGAAACGTTTACTATTATTCTTTTAACATTCTGATAAATTTCTCTTACACACTAAAATCCTGTGTGTCGGCTCTTCTGGTTTTTTTTTTTTTGCAATTTTGACCCCGAATTCATAATCAGCGATTCTAAAAACCCCTAAATATCAAATTTCATACAAATTGAACAACTTTCATATTTTGACCAGCTTTTCAGGATTTGGAATCACTGTGCATTTTGTGCACGTTTGAGAAACGTACCTGTCGCATTGTGCTTTGCTCTCATGCAACGTGAGCGCAAGGACTGCATTGTTCGCCCGCGCGTGCTCGAGTCTGCTGTTCAATCGCTCCGTCTCGACTTCAAACTGCTTCTCAGAACCGTTCAGCTCCTGCAGGTTCGATTGCTCTAGGAGATCTGACACGAGATGTTCGGCTACCATTGTGGAGCACACCTAAGAAACGTTGGAATAGGACTATGTATTTATTGCAAAATTAAAAAAAACAATACATATTGCTGCCTTATTGCGAAAATTACACAACATAAAAAATTAAGTTTTTCAGAAAAGGGGAAAACTATTCTTCAACTAAAAAATTGACCGATTAAATAATATCGGCAATAAAAATATGTCTTAACATATAAAATGTCGTTTTTGTCATTCTCGTTCTGCAATCCTTAAAAATTAAATAGCTCAAATCGTTTTTAGTTGTCATTTTTTAAAGGGACAATATATATGTACAAATTTTACAATATTTTACATATTCTTATATGTATTTAATATTCTCTACAAATAAAATTCGTACCCCAAGATTAGTGATGTCCGGACCGGTAATGTGTCTCTCGTCCGTCCTCCTCAGTCTCACCCTCTCTGCCATCTTGAGGACTGGCAGTTCCTCCCTCGTCATGCTCTTTGTTGGAGGTGTCTGTAGCGGTGGCAAAAGCGGCGAGCACGGTGCTGTCAAAGGTTCCGGCGAGCTGGTGTTGCCCCTTGTCTGCAGAGAGAAGAGGCGAGACATGAAAGAACAAGAAGAGAGACGTTAAATGGAGAGTTATTGCATTTTATTAACATCTCTTTGTTTGTCGATCTCAGTTCTTGTCCTTTCAATTTCTCTTTATTAATATTAATTTTTAAATATAAACTTGGTTTTCCAAGAAAGACCGATTTTTCTGAGAATTGCTGCTCACTCGGAGTTCTCGACGCGGTGAATCGCTGCTCGTCGTTTGCCTCTGATTGCTGCTCTGACTCTTAAAATGAACCAGTTGTGCCTGCAAGCTCGTGATCTCTGCCCGTAACGCCGTGATCTCCTCTTGCAGCGTCGCGACGGCGACGCTCTGGCACGATACCGCTTGTTGTGTTGGTTCAGGAGTCGGCAACGCGGCCGGACTATCCCTACCATTCTACATTGAAAATAATAATGCGTTTTTAAAAATGTAGAAATTATACTGAAAGATGATTGGTACAAATATATACGGAGAGAACGTTATAAAAAAAAATTTGGTGAGTAAAATTTTAATTTTAATGAAACTTTGTGTATATATTTATATATAAAATACGTAAAAAAAGGTAAATAGAAAATATCAGTTGCAGCAGAAAAACGATTTAAAATGGTGAAATCACTTCTTTTACGTGTAAAGCGGTTTTAGGCTTTTTGTTATATCTCGAATACACTATTCGAAATATAAAAAAATGTTTTATACAAACGTTTTACAATCAAATTACCTCTATTTATTCACGTAAATAATTTTATTTTAGAATAACTATTTAAAGAATTTTTTTTGATAAAAACTTTTGTATAAAACATAGATTTAAACAGTTTTTAGAATTAGCGAAGATTCAAAGAGGGACCATTATGCTACCTACACTGTCATAATACTATTTTCTCCCCGTTCAAAATTGAAATTTTAAAAGATTTTTAGGATTTTTTCTTTACTTCTGTCGGTCGATTTTCGTCCTCGCAGCAGCTAGAGTCAGCATCCCCCAGAGTGCGATCGCCATCTCCCTGGATGTCCCCGCCGCCCTCACTCTCCTCTACTGGGTTGGTGATGGAACCCTCGGCGTCCCTGCTTGTCTCGACTTCTGCACATCATCAAAACGATCTCCTCAGACCGCGACCACCAACGATTAATACTTACTTGGTATTTCGCTTAACAATTACGATTCGGAGAAACCATCTATTCCATCGATCCCGGTTATTCATCGATCATCCTTCGCGACAGTGCGTGTAACACCATGTGCGTCGTGACTCGCGAATCCCTACGAGATCGCTTTTCTTCTCGATATCGAAAAGGGGGACCGAGAGCAGAAATCGAGAGCGCGCGCCACCGAGAGAGCTATTACTATTGTTATAGTCGGAGTCTGGGGAGATCCGCTGATTGCCCGCCGGGGAATTGCCGTGGCTGTCGTTACTCGAAGGTTCGCCAAGATTCTGTTTCTCTCTCGTTCTCCATTGAGCGAAATCGGTACGCGGAATCGCGATATTTTCCTGCGTGCATCGTATAATCGAAGCGGGGTGGACCCTTACCGGACTCGTCCTCCTCGGCAATTACGGTAGCGCGATGCCGTTCCAGCTGTCTGCCGAGCTCGGCGATGACGGAATGCAATTCGGTGAGCCGTTCCTCGTGTCGTGCAGCTTGCTGTTCCGCTCGTTGCTCGGCGCGGGCCGCTTGGACCTCCGCCCGCATCAGCGCGGTTTCGGCCGTCTCCCTCGCGCGAGTAGCCGCCACAAGTCGCGAGTTCAGCTCGGCCACCTCGGACCGCAGGGAGGAGAGCGCGGCTGCATGAAGCTGCGAAAGGAAATTCATGTCTTTCTTCATTTGCCCGAGTTCTTTATAGAATCGAAAGATTTCATCGTAATTTCTACAATATTGTTATGCCAACAGTACTTTTTAAAACTTTTAGAATGACTCTCACTCTCTGAACAGTGAAATCTTACTCTTAAAAATCAAAAATTGAGTCACTCCTTTCCAAGACACTCAATTTTTATCCGTTACAGTGAGATTTTACTTAAAAAATTTAGAAAGTGTACAAATGATTCTGATAAAAAATTTCTAATAATTGTAAGATCGATTGATATAATAAAATTGTAAAATTAATCACACGCAACATTTGCTCGCAAGTATTTTAATTTTTCGGAATAGGGTCTAAAGATAGGTGTGTAAAAGTTGTAGGTATGATGTTCAGAAGATATTTTTTATTACAATATTTATGTTATATTTAATTTATATTAGTTATATCCTCATAAAACAGAAGAATGTAAAAATAATAAACTTTAAGACTTCTGGAGCATTTAAAAAATATTTTTATAAAACACTTTTAAAAAGCTCTGTTTAAAAGTGCTATGCACCTATTCAATTAAAGGTGAATCACAGATCGTCTAAAGCATCAAATTTAATTTTGTTTAACGTACATTATTTAGTATAAATGAGAATTTTTTACATTCACTTATATGGCTCGCGGATCAATCCAATTGAGTTAATTTAATGTAGCTCTTTTTGTAAATGGATGCAATCATCATGAAAGGCTGAATGCATTAAAATAACGCGCAGATACTTAGCGTGAGTCAGATCTATTTGCTCATTTGTATTCGGTTATATAATTTTGCTGAGGGATTATTTCCGCGAATCGAGCGAAATCTCTCGATTATTGCGGAGGAAATTAAACGGCGGAATTATCAACGACGCAGATCAGGGCACGTTGTGCGTCCATTTGTTTTCCTCTTCCTGCGGACAATTGTGATTTCTTCTTACTCACGCGGGAAATGTGTAAAATAACGCATCCAAATACAGGCGTCCTTCTCACGCGCAGCCAACCGTATCGGACGTTATGAGACATCGACGATTGTTGGTCACGTAATGAAAGAACGATCTGTGAAGAGGAAGCGAGGGGTCGTAATAGATAAAAACGCGTCAGTTGCGCGGTAATGTGAACATTCATGTCTGGGATATCGTTGGTGTTACGTAGATTTTGTGCGTGAAAAACTCAGGTAACGTCCAGTCACTTGGCGAGAAAAATCTTGTCGCAGTCATCTTCATATAGATAACAGCAATATAGCCAAATTATTAGGCCTTATAATTTTTATAATTCTTAGTATGCTGATTGAAATAAAAACAAAAACTGCTCGTTTTGTTTTCTTGATATTTTTAATTATCAAGTGTCTTTAAATCAGTATTATTTTTGTTACAAAAAAGTTTGTACAGCTTTATTTATTAATCAATCAATCAATAAAATTAATATTAAATATTAATATTTTATTATATTTTCCTTTTGTCAACTTCTGCAATTCTTTTTGAAAAACTCTACTAGTTTTTTTGCAAATGGATTCCGTCCTCATTCTTTCATAATCGCAATTTATGTTAAAGTGCAATTTTAATTATAAAAACGTTTTTCTTTAGTAAACTCATAAATGTTAAATCAGATCAGGATCAGGACTTTGTGGATCATCAATCTATGAATTAATTGTATTTTTTAAAAACCATGTCATAAAATTTTTGACACAATTGTGCAATAAATTGTAAAAAAAAGTATACATGCATTGATTTCAACTAATTCTACATATAAGAAATTATTAAAAAAAAAATAATTTATATCACTTTTTAGAAAACTTAATACACTCTAAAAAATATCGGTGTGAAATTAATACTATATGTCCATATAATTCTCACCATTAATATTGACATTGACATATGTAAATTAGTAGAAACTACGTGCTATTTAAATTCACATCTATATATATTTTTTAGAGTGTAAAGGTGTCTACTAATTTTGGACATGGCTGTATTTTCTGTAATTTTTTTCATTTTAGTTCGTGACTCCATCATCATTAAAAATTAAAAATTTTTATTAACTGACACTGGTCTCTCTCCTATTTTTTCACATATCACATTGCATCGTTATTTTCTGGATAATAACGTAAATAATGTTTCACTATCATACATCATCATCAGTGGAAGACAATTTGCATAATTTTTTTCATTACACTTCAATCTTTACTCAGTTTCTCAATTTAATTATTGTTAATTAGCTAATTTCAATTTATAGTATTTTTGATTCGCATTATTATTTTATAATATTATTGTATTGCACAATAATGTTTTATATTCTCGTATGATAGGTGATCAAAGTTAATCAAGGATGAAATCAGTTATCGCCGTGTTGATGGTCATCGCCGTTGTCTTTTCGACGACGGTCGTGGGGGAGGATGATGAATACATCCACCTGCCAGGACATAACTGTTCGGACGCACCGCCTTGTCCCGATGGCAGACCCTGCGTGATGGCACTACCTCATTGTAACTCTGGCACTTGTGGCATGGATGAAGTACCGACATGCGGGCCAAAACCCTGAACGCGCGAATCCGAAAGGAGAACTATGCTGTATCTTCAATTCTCTATGCTGTATTTTTACGCTTCTTGTGATTAATAAAAAATGTTGCGAATCGTTGATAGACGATCACTGTGCGCTTAAGCGATCCTTAGACGATCAATATTATTGCACAATGTTAAATACGTAAATTAATATATACTATACGCGAATAATGATTTGTTTCAAATATTCGAAAGTTTATATCTCAGCAAGTTTACGTTAAGTTCATCATTATAGCTTTAAATTTATTCGAAGTATATTTTTAATCCTAATTAATACCATTTTGTTAATTTAATTTAAATAATATATTTTGAATCCTAGTTAATACTCTTCAATCACAAGACTATTAAATTCAAACAATTTGATTTGTTTAATATGTAACGTCGCTTACTCAATTTTATAAAATATTATGAACTTTCAGTTATTATACAGGATATATCCAGAGCATTTGAAAATTGTATAGAATTTATAGAAATCTGGAAGTGAGAAAACTTGGATTTAGGAGGAGATAAAAGTTAAATGTTCAACGTATACTTTCCTTAATCTAACGTCAGTTTGTATAAAAAAGTAATTGTGCTTTTTCTATAAAAAAAATTTTACTTGTTGAAATAAATATACTTGCACGGAAAGTTTTTATACGTGTTTTCAATTAAAATATACATCTTCAACAGTTCACTCCTTTAGTTCCTTTATTTTTATTTCTATATTAAATGCAATTAATAATTTTTCTTTAAGTATATTTCGTGATTTTCAGGATA
Organism: Cyphomyrmex costatus; assembly: GCF_001594065.2. Taxonomy (NCBI): domain Eukaryota; kingdom Metazoa; phylum Arthropoda; class Insecta; order Hymenoptera; family Formicidae; genus Cyphomyrmex; species Cyphomyrmex costatus. The sequence goes on along the minus strand of NW_017275544.1, from coordinate 267,733 downwards.
GTTCAAAAAATTCACTTTTGTTCATTGTTAAATATTTTTTACAAGTTACAATTTTCGACAACTTACGGAACCCTCTTCAGATTCTTCCAAATAAAAATTTTATAGATTTACTTGAATTAGTACATTTTAAAATTAGGGGACGCTTGAATATTGACGAGTATATTTCCGTGTGATAAAGACAAAAGTAAAAACGTGCGATAACCGAGGGTTAAAAACATTCTAATTTTGAGAACGTATTTTGAATTTTTTCTAAAATTTGTAATAAATATATTTAAAGATTATTATAAAAAAATATTCTTTATTAAACAAAAATCATTATTTAAAAGAAAGAAATTTATAAGTATGAGTAATCACGTTTTTTTGTAGCAATAGAATGACATTTTTCTGTGTGTATTGATCACATGGAGACTATATTCAGCCTTCAGAGATTGTTTGCTTCGACTTGTGTAAGGAAGATATCAATATTGTACAAAACATTGAGCGCTTAGGGATCGCTTTATAAACACTATACATTTAGGCAAATTCAATACAACTGGCGCGGCCACACGAAGAAACGTTTTATGTTACCACGTGCCTCGCAATTTTCATTCACGAAGAATCCTCTTGCTCGGTTAAGGTCAGGGGTGCGCGAAAGCGTGTGTGTCAGTCCAGCGCAAACAGGGGAACACGACGGCCGGAGTGTAATTCAAACAAAAAGCAATCAAGGATTCAATTACAAGGCCGGTCGGCCATGCGGCGGTTTGCAGTTTCATCGGCGAGTAAGGTCACGAGCAAGAGATTCGATTACCGAACTCGCCTTCAGACACGCCGCGCGGACCATCCCGCCAGCAATTAATTTAGATATAATTTTTATTTTATACTTTTTTTTCTTTTGCAGACGAGACGTCCGGAGTGCTTCCTACGAAGTAATATTCACTTACAAAAATAATTAAGCGAATCAATCAATTGTTGTCTGCGAAAAATCGAAAAAATTCTGTCGCGATTATCTTCATTATAGAAAACGGAAATATTTTTTTGTGTAATTTTGTTTTCGTCTTATGTACTTCGATTTTTTCACTTTACTTTAAAAATCCTTTTTAATTCGTTGGATCCAATTTTTTCCGCATCACGCACATCACGTTATTCATAATTCGCATCGTTATTATCTATGTAATAACGATTGTGTTTCGCTCTCATACGACATCGAGCATGACATCGTCATCACTATATAGAAGGCGGAAACAATTTTTTCATTTTATACTTCAATCTTTTATCCAATCTCTTATTAAAGTTGTTATTAATCAGATTCTAAAATTTTACTTATTTATCACATTTTCAATTTGACGTCAATACGACCGATGTCGAAAATACTGACTACTATTTTTGAATAATAATTTTGATGATTCGTAACGTTCGAATAGTTAGCATTTCATGTTTACGCTTTAACGAAGATCATTGTACCGAGAAGTGTAATGATTTCGTTGGAACAATACATTTGATTGATGCTACATACCATTGTATCGACAGTGAAAAGGATACGAAGCTTGAATCAAAATGTATGGTTGTTAAGCAAATGAATAAATTCTCTTTTCCACACCAATATCCTATGTTTGACTCATAAAAGTATAAATGTTTTGATTTATCTCAACTGCGAGCTTCAATTCTTTTATTTTATTTGATATACAATATTAGACTTTCTTTCTTATAATAATTTTTGTATTTTTTATACCACATTTTTATGAAATATATCTTATTTGATATAACAAATGCAAACAAAAATACCGCGAGTCATCAGTAGTGGTTACTTAAATTGTTTCGGCAAGAAACGTGTTAATTGAGCAACTGCGAATATAATACTCCTGTAAGATTCTACTATCTTTCAGTTAATTCTACATCTAATATACAGTAGGTGTATTTCGAACTGTGTTAGTTTAACTTACTTTTTTTTCTAGATGTTGGTAGCTCCGTAACTAAACTGAGAAGTGCTCCGAACCCGTTATATCCTATAAATAACTTAACCTTATCAAAAGACATGAGACAAGTGTTGTTCGTGAAATTGAAGAATGAGATGGCAGAAATGTTTTATTTGAAAATTCAAGACCGTAATAAAAAAATATATAATTTTCTGATAACAAAAGACATTTACGTATAGCTCATAATGATAATATTGTAATGATATTGCAGTACCAAAATTTTTATTTTTAATTAAAATTTCCAGATCTATTATAGGCAGAAAAATTGTTAATTTGTAAAAATAAAAATATCTTAAGTTATTTAAAAACAAATCTGCAGTATATGAAACACTGCTGTGATAAAAAAAATATTTACCTCCACTTGTAAAAACTGCTTCGAGTATACATCGCTTTATTTCTATTATGTATTTGTTTTATAATATATATTTACAAGAAAATAAAAGAAAACTTGTCAGCTCCAAGCTTCTAACTTTTACCGGTTATGAGTTATGACGGTTGGACGGGTTCGAAAAACTTCTCGGTTTAGTTACGGAGCTGCTCGCCAACATCTAGAAAAAAGTAAGCTAAACTAACATGGTTCGGAATACAGCCAGTATATACATGTGTTTTCTGACTTTACGCGTCGATTCGACGTAGAATTGGCTGAAAGGCAAGAGAAATCTTATACATAAAAAGGTACATGTTGTTAAAGTCTCATTACAAATACTTCGAAGTATTTGATTGAGCAATAAGAAGAGAGATGAATTTTATTAATTGACCAATCAAAGAATGCTTCATAGCATCTGCAGCATCAAATTGATCATACCCAAGTACTCACAATTGCTACATTAACATAAAAATAATAATGACATATAACTATAAAAAATATAGTACCACTTGAGTTTACTTTTTAATTTGATACGATAAAGAAAGTATCAACTACCTATAGATTTTATATATTTAGTAATTTTTTTCCGAGATGGATAATATAATTACTTGATACCGCGATGAAAGATTTAATGAACTTTTTGATCAGCGAATGTTAAGACGATCGTTGATATTCGATAATCTATTAAACATTAAATTTCCTGACAAAGTCTCACGCAATGTTCTGTCGACTCGAGTTTCTTTTTAAGTGTTTAAAAACACGCTTCGGATGACATGCGAAAGAACATGCACTATGTTTCTCTGCGAAGTAACTTTCCGTGTAATTGTAATAAAAAAAAAAAAAAAAAAAA
>NW_017275544.1:190675-264318 GCF_001594065.2 Cyphomyrmex costatus | reverse complement strand
TAAAAAAAAAAAAAAAAAAAAAACAGAAATGTGAGCCAGTAACCAGAGGTATCAAGCAACAGAGAGACCTCCGTGGACCATATACCATTAACCTACATCGAAAAGAACCAGTTGCATACAAATGACGACGTCTTTATGCGCGTGGGTGAGATACGTTGAGAAGTGAGACGAGAGAAAACGGGAGGGTGAACAGAAAAATGGAAGACGTGGGATATATTTTCGCGGTCCAGCGAGTCGAGAAGATATCTTTTTCTCGTTGATACATCACAAGCTTTAAAGCTATTTCTAAATCGAAATAGAATCCTGTGCGATTCTTGCGCTTTCGCAGCAAAAGCGTCTTTTGTGCCTGCGTTTTCGAAAAGACGCTGCCTTTGGAAAAGATTAAATCCGGGTACAGTAACGTGATGCATAAATTGCATGGATTAATATTAATTAGGAATATAAATGAGACATTTGTGATAATGTCAAACTGACATAAACGATCTACCTATATAAACGAAGAATAAATTGAAAACAGTTTTATTAAAAAATAATATTTATTTTTATAACAATATTTAAATATCTTGTTATTTCTCCTTTGGCTTTTATCACTACTTTTTTCTTTTTAAGAAAATGTTATAAATTAAAAGTGCTTTATATTTATGATCAAAAAGCTGTACAAATTTCAACTAAGTTAACTTGTGATGAGAAGGTAATGTGAGACATCCATTTGCGTTAAGAAACTGTCAATTTTTTTCTCTCCAAGTTGTTCTAAGATTTTATGCTTGTAGTATATTTTTTCCTCGAGATTTCCTTGAGATTTCATAGAGAATTTCCCCAGCCTTGGCGTTCAGACATAATTTATCCTCGAGCGCATCCGATAAGCATCTACGAAATTGCGCTGACGTCTATCGGCTTACCGCGCGCAATGTCGTGTAGACTTAGCCGAGTATTCGTCGGTGTCAACCAACTCATAAACGTTAACGATATGGCCCTCTCGGCTGAACTTTACGGCGGTATGCGACCCGGCTGGCGGTCGCGATGTTCCTAGCAAATGCCTCAATTGTGTGCGCCACGGAACGCACCATGGAATGCAACGGTAGGCGTCTGCTGGTTTCACGGTTCGCGCGCGTTTCGCCAGCCACGCGTGAGCGAAGATCCATTACAGAAAACCAGACTCCCTCGTTGTCAGTGCAATTTAGTGCGATCACCACACGAGACGGTGCAACCGCTGTCGATCGTTTCCGTGATCGTGGCACGAAACCGCGGAGGTGTTTCGCGATTATTTCTCTCACCGCGCCCTTTTCCCATCGCGATTTACTGCATCGATCGAGAATCGCTCGTTCGTTCGCCCCAAGAAGATCCGTTCGATCCTCTCCAGTCGATCTTCGAAAGCGGCAGCAACAGGATCGCATATTATCTCCTTTTACTCTCCACGTTTTAACTCATGTGTTTTAATCCTTCGTCTGAATATTTTTTGGCAGAAAAGCAAAATTTTACTCTCAAATTTCTCTCAAAATTCGAAATAAAAGAGGATAGAGTCCGGTTTTCTTTTCTAACACATCTTATTAAAAAAACTATTGTATTTGAAAATATAATAGAGATGTTGAAAAGTGATCTTTTGTGAGTTTTCCAAATTTTTTGATAGCTTAGGACAAAAAAGCTCGGGATGCCAAAAAGTGAAAATATGATTGTAGACGGAGGTTAAAAAAGTATTTATTAGCTAACACAAGGCGAATTCATATATTAATTGTGAATACGAAATCTATTATGTTGTAATTAAAAAAAAACATGATTTTGTGCACGATAAAAAAATGTAAAAAAGCAAAAATATATATATAAAACGTAGAATAATTGCATTTATTTCTCTCTTCCTTTATATATTTAAAAATAGGAGTTTCTAGAACTTTATACATTTAATAATTCGTAATGTCCACACAGTTAAGGGTTAATCGTGTCGAATTTTGGGATGAAAAACGTTTATATATAGCACGGTGCCAAGTTTATCTAACTCTATGAAGATAAAATATGTAATAACAAAAAAGTATTTGCGAAAACGTAAAAATAACTTATCTACGTTATAAAAACGTCTTTGGTGGCCAAGCGTAATTTAACGTTGCAAATATATCTGTGCAAAAGATCCAGACTGCGTTTCAGCCAGCGATAGCCTCACTTGAACCGCTTTATCGGATATTACTCGGAAGTAATTTTCGCAGAAGTTACATCTCCTGCTGGGAAAAAGAAGCGACGGAAGTTTTCCGTCAGCCGTAACCATCATGAGATTAGCTCGGGAGAAATTTGTCGAAAAACTGAGGGTGTGCACGGAGACACCAGGTCCGTGGAGACACCAATATAAGAGGTGATGCCCTAGCTAGGAAACACGCCATAAATATTAGAAGCACGTGGAAGTGTGAAATAAAAGCTCAATCTGCTTCCGTATTACGCGGTAAAATTGTACATGTGGTGATAAATTAGAAAAGTTAACAGTCTTAAATTATTCTTTTTTTAGTTTTCTAAATTTTAAGAATTTTGAGAATTCGTGTAAATAAAAATGATGCGATAACTTTTCGTAGAACCTTGTAACCTGTCAATTTTGTGAAAATGTATTATTTGCATTCAGACATTAATTCTATATAAAACTTGTATAGTTGTTATCTTTATAATTACTGTCATTATATCTTTTATTTTTGTATACTGTTTTTATTGAGTTTAAATACATTGATTATTAATTCTTTTATTATTTTTCAATAAAACTGTTTTTTAATTTAATTATTTTAATTATATATAGAACATGTATAGTATGTAGGGATGCTTTATACTTGTGCCAAGGTTGTAAAATAATTTTAATTTTTCACGGTAATTATTATTTTCTCATTTTTGATGCAGCGAAACGTAGGACGCAATGCGAAGCCCTTTCAATTAATACGCAGGACAATCAGTGAAAGAGATCCGCAAAATTCATTATTTGCGAAAAGGCGAAGCGCCATCGGATTTGTCCACGCTCATTATGACTGACGTGCAATTTATCGAGTAAAAGTTCTTTTGTGTTTTCGTTTGTATGACTGACGGCGGCGGCGCGATGATTTATCGTCGCTCGCGAACTAGACTGTAAAGCCGCGGAGATCTGAAAAGAGCAATGCCTGCCTGCCTGCCTGTCGTGTATCGACTCGTTGACAGGTTTTCCTGACGGCGTATATCAGGATGTGACGTCATATCGCGAGAGCAAATGAAAAAAGTCAGCATCCCGCGATAAATCAGTTCCAAAAATCCAGCGCATCTTTGCGATAGAGAAGTGATATGGTAATATCTGCAGAACGAGAAATTCAAGAAAGTTGTCTTTCTCGACAAGGAGAAGGTTAAAAAAAGAAGGGCGAATTTTTGTCCAAAAAGATATAACAGAAATATTTTTTATAGATTTTGACATTCTGGATACGATATTATTATTAAATTAGTTATTAAAAAGTTTGAGGAATTTTTAAAACTGAGCAAGAATATATGGTAGTGCATTTATTGAATAAACATATGGTATATCATTTCCAGGTAATTCTGGTAAGTTAAAATTTACAAAAAAAATACTATTTCTTTTTACGCAAAAAAGTTGTTTTTTTAACAACCTCCCTTCTGAAAATAATTTAGCAATTTTTTAAATAAAAAAACTTCTCTTACTGTATTCTACACTGTTAATTCATAACGTCAAATTATATTCAATTTGAGTTACTTTAAATCATTTCTATAAGTCGCTACTACTGAATATTGTTGTTAACTTAAAACAATAAAGTTAAACAATTTAATTCAAGGAAATGTATTAAATTTGACTAAAAAAAGTTTATTATTTCCTAAATGTATACATACGTTAATTGGATGTTATTTACTTTGAAACTAACCACAGAAATAGATTGATTTACATTTTGACACGTGGAAGTTAAAAGTAACAAAATATTATTTAATTCAATAATTAACGAGAAATTGAGCTTATTACTCCTTTGATATCTAAGTGTAATTTACTTTATTTCTTCTTCATTTTACTTTTATAATACATCTTCTCTTTTCTACTTAATTTTTAGATATATTGCATCGTTTATTCATCACGTAACTAATCTGCTCCTAATTTCAATACAATTTGCTCTTAAAAAGCTTGTCTAACAATTTTCAATAAACGCTTTATTTATCTATTTATCTATCTACCTCTTCTGAAATTTACTCGACGAATGTGAGTTATCAGATTCCTTTACGTAAACATTAATTTCTTAAAGTAGATCTTGAGTTTTAACTATATTAAAGCATATGGATTTATCTCTGAATGTCTGAATATAGATTTTTCCCTTTTCTTCCTCTGGTCTTGAGTCCTCTCCTTCACCTACATCGTCTAAAGCCATTTCAGGAAAACTTACAGCATTTTGCATGTCCTTATTGACCTCGACCTGTATGGGCACGGTCTTATCGGGTCGGCGATCATTGGGGCAGCAGAGCCACGACCTAGACCTGGTAAGACCCTTGGACTCTTCCTCCTCGTCCTCGGCAACCTCCTCATCCTCGGTCGCGCAATGAACATAGACGAGGTCGGTGCGACGTAGCGGCGGCTCGAGAACGGTCTCCTTCGCGGCCAAGGTTGGCACGTGGCCGGAAAGCATCTGCATTTGCATCGGGTAGCGCGGCGGTTGTTGCTGCTGATGTTGCTGTTGCTGCAGCTGCACGTGCTGCCGGTGCAGATGGTCCACGTATAAGTAGCGCGGCTCCGCCGAGCCATTGTTTACGGCTACCGCGAAACCCGCCACGTTGAATTCCGAGAGCTGCGAGCTGCTGGCGACTCAGAACGCTCCTCAGGAAGACATCTTCCGCCGTTCCACGCGATGTAATCTCAGATCGATCGTGATCGAGACACCGTCGCGGATCGTCGCTCCCACCGATCGATCGGATGGTCGCCACTGCCGCCGCGCCGGCTGTCTTCTTCCTCTTCCTCCTCGAGTTTCGTTTAATTTACTTTCGGTCTTATTACTTTCTATTTGATCCGCCCATCTGCGATCACACGGCTGTGATCGGAGAGAATGTTGCGGTAATGCTTGACGCGCGCGATTGGACTCGTGCAATCAAGTTTCAGCAGCAACCAGGGATCCGCGCCGGCTGGCTGAATACACCAGAAAAGGAAATAATCGATGAATGTTTAACGAATGCTTTGTTTATCTGAGGATGAAGAGCCGGGAGACCGCGAGAAGGCAGACGAGTAACGGATCCGCGCGCCGTTGGATGCACGTCGCTTCGCGAGATAATGCGGATTAATGCACCGAGTGCGGACGTCTGATTCAAGTGTAACGCGATACCACGAACGCTATTAACCGTACCGTATGGTGTATCCCTACATTCGCGAATGTATGCGCGTGAATAAAATATATTTTTGGACGGAGAGAAAGGCAGAGATTTATGAATAAAGCGACAGCACGCAGGGGATTTTGTGCGGTTCACCACGTCGAGAGAGAGTATCGCGATTCTCGCGGATGGAATCCGATGGAGAGATACGCTGGTATCGTTGCACCGGGGGTTACATTGATGCTAGACATTTCGCACATGGTATTGATCGACTTCTATTTTGGACTCGCACCACACATACATTTTTCGTATACTTGCTCGCTCCTAGTCTACAACGCGGCTTTTGCGCATGGTCTAACGACGTTATAGCCGGCGTTTGTGCATTCGAATCGATACTTGTTTTCGAAATATATCGCTTAACCGAAATCACGATTGTACAACGAATAGCCAATTCGTCGACGGAATATCTGAATCATTATAAAATTTCAGGCGCACTCTATTAAATTCCTTTCATTTTTATTCAAAAAATATTCGCCAAGGTTAGCTGGAAAAATCCAATAAGTGGAAAAATCATACCGTATTTTATTGTCTCGTAATTTATCCAGAATAGACTGATAAAAATTATAAAAATAACTATAATATGTAATATTAAAAAAATGTTTTTTATGTAGGCTTTAAAAAGAATACTTTTGCTTTAAATAGTAAATCATACTATGTTATGGTTTAAGGAAGAAACGAAACAAATCAATATTAGAAACGATCAGTTTTCAGAAAATATCAATTGTTAACATAATATGAATTTCATTCAAAGAATATGGAATTTCGCTAACTCTGATACTCGCGCAATTTTCTGCCAGATTCAAAGATTTAAAAAATCATAGCCATTAAAAAATAACGTTTCAGAATATAAATTTGCGGAAAAGCAAGCGCGAGACGCTCTCGATACGAGACCGACAACTCCCACTCGGCGTGTCGCTGCGAATTTCCCTTTTTTTTTTGTCGAGACGCTTAACGAGTACGCTGGGACGTTTGTTAATTATTCATTAACGTATCTGCAAAACCGTAAAATGACGTTTCACGCGAATCGAATTATTTGCTGGGGATTAAAATTCGCCACGTAAACTGATCGAGCCTGTCCTAAATGTCTAAAATATTCAGTGCATTTAAAACGCTCCGCGCATCGCGCCGCTCGTGTGCCATTAAAGCTTAAATATGATTTATCTATCGCTCGCGAATGCATTTCTGCAACGGGCGCGCCGGCGATCGATATGCCAACTTTTTCCTCCTTTCAGTTTACAGGACCACCGCGCGGACGTGACCGGTTTATGTTACATCTTTCACCCTCGAGCGATACTGGGCCAACGAGAAAACATTCCCATAGTCTACCGAGGAGGTGCCGGGGAAGGGTGGGGGGAGGGGGGACGATGACGGACGGAGACGCGGAAAGTTCTGAAAACAACCCCTTTTTGCTCGGCCGCGGCAGCCCAATTTCGTTATTACGTCTGGTGGCGTAACTCGCGAAAGTTTCCTCGGACGATCGATGGCCGCGGCGCGCTGTAAATCTCTCGGACGCAAAAATGTATCTGCATAAACCGGGGCGTAAATTCCCGCCCGCGCCGACCGTTTTCCGTGAGCGGCATGGATGGATTGCGATTAGGCGGTGCTGGATGAGGCGCTCGATAAAACTGGCTAAATAACGAGTACGCTCGGGCTAACGACGGCCGGGGCTGTCTATCTAAAGTAGATACGGAAACTCCGCCCTTAATACCAAGCTGCAAGAAACGCATCGTGTCGAGAGTGCGCGTCGCGGGTTCGATTAACTCCTTCACGCTCAAGCTCATTAAACTCGAGTGGGTTCCTGACTTATGAGGTAAACAACGCTGCTCTTGTATCAAAGCCATTGAAGAATATATCTTTCGGAAAATTGATCTATTACATATTTTTCTCTCTCGTATAAGACGCGGATTTAACGTTAAAAAAAAAACCTGTTGAATTTCAAAAATAGGCGCACGGAAAAAGCGAATGAAATATGCAACTCGGAAAGGTGTGTGGGCGTCGAATATATGGTCTCGTTAAAAAATACCGACGAGAGAAACGAGAATTTAATAAATCATCCGCTGCCCACGGTGGTTGTTTGTCCTCGCCGACGCCCACGAAGATTCACCAAGCGTTATGCGTAATTGAGTTTGCACATAGCCTTAAGTAAAAAAAAACCGCCAGAACCTTGGTCTAGAAACTCTCTAATTATTATTTAACTATTCAGGCCCACGTCACGCACGATGAAAACCGTAAGGTGTGCAACACCCCGAAAAACGAGAGCGGGGTTTCCGATCATTAATTCGGTGCTGCGGTTCGCATTGCGCATGTTTTGGTTCGTACCTTGTTAGATCGGTCAATGAACTTCGTAATAGAGAATGAATTTTAGATCGTTATTTATAGCCGATTCTTATTTGAGTGTAATCTCATGTTATAAAGTTAGAAAGAAATAGTAGCATTTATATAGGTGACATTACTGTATATAAATTTTATATATAGAATTAATATAATAACTGAATAAAGATTAGGTATTTTATAGTTGCAATAACTGAACTATTTTATACAATTTTTAATATATTATAAACCACACTCAGAGACAAACATAGTGACAATTATATATAAATAGACAACTACGAGTTTTATATTATGTAGAATCAATGAACATTAAATAATGAATTAATGAAATTAAATAAGCTATTTTACAGTTATTGCAATTATACAATAAATATTCGTTAAATTTTAACAAATTATTATAATAAAATTTATTTTAATCTAACTAAATAACTTAATAGTAGCATTTATATATATATATATATATATACACTTTTATGGGCTAAATAAAATTTAATGTTTTATTGTTGCATTAATAAACTATAATTTTTATAGCTGGATGGTAAAATAATTATGACTAGAAACTCCAATTTTATAATTATTATTGCTATAAGATGATCATTCCAATTATAATTCATTTAATTAGAAATTAAAGTAATTTTCATTAATTGATGAAATTATAACAAATAACTATTTTATAGTGCAATAACTATAAAATAGCGTATTTAATTATATGTACATTAATTCTACATAATATAAAGCTTGTAGCTGTTCACTTGTATACTTACCACTACTATCTTCTTTAAGTATAATCACAGAATCATATTAGCATCTTAAAATATTTCTTAAGACGATTTTAAGAAGTAAGAATGGACTATAAGTTTGGCCTTGGATTTCTCGAAAGAAAGGAAAAAAGAGACAATAATGGATTAATGGTTTTACGTATAACAATTAATATACATAAATAACATACAAATGATAGGCAGATGCGCTTGACAGGCGAATAGGCGATAAGAAAAAAATTTTCTCATGAGAATATCAAAATTACAAAGCAATAAGGGAGGAGAAAGGCAAGTGTGTGGGATCTGTGAAGCTAGCACGACATTCTGTCGATATCAAAAAAATGACAACAGTTCCAGTAGCACTTTTCATAGTTCTACAGTTCCTTATAAAAATAAACAATAGTTCCGGATTTGTAATATTAAAAAATTAAAAATGAAAATATGTCTTGTTAACTTCGAGAATCTAGCATGACATTTCTCCTCTAAACTATCAAAAAAAACGATAAATATTATCAATTTTGGCAACAGTTCCAATTAGTACTACTCGAGTTCTACTAAAATATATAATATGAAAACAAAATTCCAACAATTACTAATAATTATAAAATTTAAATATAAGTATAATACAACACGACACTTGGAGAAAAAGTGAGGAACTGTAAAACTATGACAAGTGCTACTGAAACTGTTGTAATATTTTTGATATCGACAGAATGTTGTGCTAGCCTCACAGATCCGAGTGCGTGGTGATACGCGTCCTCGACAGACATGTTCTTATCGTAACTCAACGCAGAGTGGAAATAAAAATAGTCGGCGTTGCGCGACGTTGAAATTCCGGAATTCCGTGGCGCGTAAACGAGTCGCGGACTCGTCGCTCTTATCAGTTGCGTAGCCCTGTTAATTAAACGAGTTAATTACTCGAGGTAGCGCGTTGGGAGAACCGCGAGGATTTAGGAAAGCGAACCGGTGCGCGGCGACGACCGACTGGACGAACACTAATTGCAGACGATCAACGGTATCGCAGACGCAAGTGCTCATAGAGTAAGATTTTAACGAGCCCACAGTGAACGCATCAACCCATTAAACTTGCAAGTGATTGTAGAAGGTAATTTGATTTAAAATGTAGAACGATGAATGACGCGTGCGTATAGTTTCTTGAAATTAAGGAAGATATAGAAGTTCGACCGAATAAAAAATTAATTAAGACCGAATAATAAACCTATCTTTGCGACGATTCATACATATTCATAGATATCGGTTCTTATCTTGAAATCATACAGATTCAAGATGTCGCGGAAGCTGAGTGCGCAACGAGATGTCTCCGAAAGAAATGTTTGATATTTGTGACTAAATAATTGCATAAAAGTTGTAAAAACAATTCTGACTAAAAATTTTATAGTTAATATTGTTATAAGATGACGGTTCCGGTTATAAGTTATTTTATTAAAGTTACTGTCATTGACTAAAATTTAATAATCGAACGTTTGAAAAAGTTGTTCATATCATTGTAAAAAGTAAATATATATTTTTAAAGAAAAATTCTACGTTCACACAACAAATCGTTGCAAATTTTGACAGACAGTATTCATAGGCGATTCTTATATTTAAAATTGTCTTAAATATTTTTAAAATGTCATGAAATAACCAGACAACTGTATTTAGCATCGACATTATTTAAGACAGTCTTAAAATAAGGATCAACTAAAAATATCAGCCTATGCATAAATTCCAATTATGGATTAGCAGGTTACTTCATGTAAAATTTCTTTAATATAAAATTATTTATATTAATAATATTAAAATTCATATTGTTGTAACTTATATAACGTAATAATATTCTAATAAATATACAATCTATTTTAAGAGCATCATAATTTTAAGAAATTATTAAAGAATTAGAATAACGTTCTGTTTTTTTTTAAATTATATCAGCAATGATTGAGAGAAAAAATTTTCTATTACAGTAATTATAAAAAATTAAAGAATGTTCGTAATTTGTTAATATATCTACATATATATATATGTATATCCGTAAAATATTTAATTTTACAAATTAATCCATAATTAGAACCTTAAGGTGTTAGTAATAGTAATGATAACAATTTTAATAATAATTTAATTATAATAATATACTCCATAATATTTAATTATATTTATAGCATGTAATTATAGGTATACTTATAATTAAATTAGTATATAATTATACAAAAAAAAAATAGTAAAAAGAATATGACTATATAAATTATGATTAAATTATGATAATTGCAACCATTTTTTTCTCTTGTATGAAATGTCTCGGAAATTAACGGAGAGGCGAAACGCACGTAATCACCGCGCGATTCACGAATGCTAGTCGCAGGTCGCAAGGGTTATGCAAAGAGGTGGCGATGGGTGGGTATTACACGAATAATTAGTGCGCGGCATATAGGCGTGTTAAGTGCGTGCGTGCACGCGGATGAATACACGCGTGCGAATAGTCATGGGACGACGTGACAACTGCATCGCGGAGTTGGGTGCTGCGGCAATTAAGCACCGTACTGGCGAGTAACGCGCGTCATTCGGCCGGCACGCGTTTATTAATATCGTCGCAAAAAGCATAAGCAATTAAGGAATGCGCGCGTTCGTTCGAAAGCAGCTGAACCACGAAAATAATTTCTACGTGTCGTCCGCGCAAATCCGACGATAAACGCGAGCATGTAGTATAATAATTAACGGGCGATCTGTCTACCGAATTTAAGTATACATCGCTCGCAAATTTCGACGAAAGCGACGCGAATATGTGAAAATATTCTTTCTTCCCTTTTTCTCCTAGAGTAAAGCGAATAAACCTCGTCTTGCTCTACAGAACAAGTGTAATCTATTCAAATATACGAGTGTATACCGCCGCGTGCGTACATCGCTGCACGCTTATCGTATCGTGCTTAAGTGGTCCTTTTTTAAGCGAGGGCTCAAGAGCCTTTCTTTAATTGCGTGGCGCTCGACGTGGCTCCGATGAGGCCTCTTTTCCGAACGGTGCACGAACTGCAAAAAGCCCATCAAAGAGTTAAAAAGGAGAAGAAAGGCTTCCCTTCTCTTCCTTGGATCATTTCATTGGATCTCTCAATTTCCGTCTCTCCCGTAGCGCACCTTTGTAGCTTCTTTTTTCAAAGGAAACAAGAAGGCGAAGAAGACCACGAAGAGAGAATTCTATCTCTCTCTTATCCTCTCATCCTATATTTATCTCTCTTCCATGGACGGGAACGCGGAAGAGACGGCACCTTGCACGGAAACTAGTTTGTTAAACTCGTTACCGATCCCTGAAATCGCCGTCTGGCAACGTTCGGTTTTACTTTTAGTAGCGCGTTTATCTATGAGCTTTCCAGGCTGGAGTCCTAGGAGGTCGAAGTATCAAACGTTTTAAAAAAATGAAGAAGTTGAGTCATTTAAACAAACGTTCTGTGACACGAGTAAAGTCTTGTAAAAGTTGAAACGCAATAGATAACGATTATTGTCGTGAACAGTATACTACGTACTTGACACGTAAGCTACCTTTTTAACAAGCTATAATTAATGACGCGCTCAAAGTGATATTTTTGCCACTGACAAAATTAAATATGTAGCAGTATATCGTCGATATATTTATGAATCTAGTCAGACACATGAAAGAAATTGTATTCATTAAAAGGAGGAGAGGGAAAAATATTATCAAACTCGCGAAAAACTATTGGAAATCATTGGAAAGTTATTCAAGTATTCTATTGTAAATGTACAATAGTCTCAATAGTTTTTTTTCGTGAGGGGGGGCAGGATAGATTGAGAACTTAATTGAAGATATCACACGTTTCTGGGCGGAAATTTTGAAAGCAGCTAGCTTTCGTTTTATTTTCCCGGAAAAAGAAACGAAGATCACGTCGATCCAAAAGTTCCATCTACGACAGCTGTGTGTAGAGCACGAGTCGCGTTCACGGTCGATTATTAATGGCACGTGCGATCAATTTAACGGCGGCGAGGACGCAATCACGTTCACGTGAGCGTCGGGTGTCGCGAGGTCAAGGTGCACAGTATTACGGATTCGCGAAACGTGTCACGAACATGTCCCGACGAGAGCAATTTGCGGGGTTGCAAACGAGACTACCTTTCGAATAAGGACAGAGTCGATTGCTCTGCGTTGATCAAAGGGTCGGGAACGCGAGGAAAATACGAACTGGGAAGCTCCTCAGGGATGTTCTGTATATGTTGTGTATAGGGAATAGACAAAGCAATATAAACACCTGGGAAATATATTATGTGCTTTATTGTTAATAAGAGGTCGGCCCATCATTCGCTTTTAATACACACTTTATCCTTCTTAGAATAACCATACAATGCTTATATAGTCTTCAATAAAGTGTCATATTATTCTTTTAGTAGAGCATCTTATTCAATTGCTTATATAAATGATATTGAAGGAGGAAATTTGTCTCTTATTCTATTTTCCAATATTGACCTCTTGTTCTCCAAAGCTTCAATATATTTCCTAGCCAATATAATCTTCTGCTTTGTATAGTACATTGAATGGTTTGCAGTTAGAGTGAGAAACATATTTTCTTCTCTGATATCTTTTAAATAATTAGATGATGTTCTGTTAACAAAATAATATAAATATTTTACTGTAGTAATTGCGAATAATTATTCAAATATGCATTATTCCATTCTAAACCATCCGGTATCAACTTCTATTGACTTCTTTTATTGTATGATTTATTTCTTTAGAGAACCTTGTAATAATATTTTATATACATTATTATATTCTAACAAGGATAGAATCTACATTAAAGATAAATAGGCGAATTTCTTATTCGTAAAATAAACAGATAATATATTTTTCAGGTATTGACATCATTTTGTCAATCTATGTATTTGTGTATGTATTGATGAAATATAATTCTCTTCGGTTACAACATTCCTTCCCCGTCGATTTTCGCAGGTGGAATTCTGGTTCCGGAGCGTCGTCGGCGCATGTAGCGAACGGCGATACGTGAGTTTACGAGTAATTTATTACCAGGGTGATTGGATACCCGGGAATCGGCGATGCGTAACCATAGGATCGAGCCATTATACCGCGTAAGAGGCGGCTCTATCGCGATGGAGCGCTCATCGCGGGCGTAAATGTGTCACCGTACACACATTGCTCGGCAACGTGCGGCAAAAACAAGAGCAACGGGCTCCTATCTAACGATCTGATGCGGCCGATGCGCATGTACGTATGTTGAATTGCGTTTTATCGCGACCGCGATACCAGGATGCCTCCTTCCTTCTAAGAAAGTCGTTACGACAAGACGGTGATTATCGCCCATCGGATGTATCGTTTGATAACGGAGCAGTAATATATGATAATATAACAATATTTAATAGCAATAGACGTCTCGTTTATTATAGCGCGCTGCTCCTTCACGATGGATTCCCGATTGCCAGATGTCGGCTATTAAAATCCGACAAGCTTCTCACAATCATTCGCGCAATACGTGGCAATACGCCTGAAAGTGGCCCCGGCGCGTTCAAGAGACGGATGGCACGTCCCGAGAGTGCTGATCGATGCCGGAATAATGACGAGAACGGAGAGGAAGGAAGGAAGGAAGCGCGTTTCGGGGGAGATTTAGTGACGCACAGACCGATCGGCCGCCTTTCTCTATAAGGCAGCCGAGGTCCTATTCTAATCAAACGAGTGCACAGACCGGATGGTGCCGACCGACGACGGTGTGTACTCGCGCGGATTTAATGGAAGTTAAATGAATAGCATTGTTTCTCATCCCCGCCGGGCTTTCGCGAGTCCGGTTCTCCGACTCTTTGGCGGTGCGCCAGCCGAAGCTCTCATCCGAAAGGGGAAAACGCATGCAACGTGGAAAAGCGAACGCGAGAGTCGCGAGCGATGCATCAACGAGACAGGCTTATTGTCGAGGTGAACTGCAGTGGTTGTTTTTCTTTTTTTTTTTTACGAAATGATCTTAATTATATATACTGTGGAGGAATGATGGCACGGGTTTTAAAACGAGAAGAGTACCAAGGTTTCTTACTCATTAAAAGAGGATTAAATGAATAAATTATTTTGAAAATAAAAAAATGTGATAAAAATCCAAATATTTCATCAGTATAAAAAGTAATTACAGAAAAAGTCGAAAAACTTCAAAATTCTATCTTTTCTACAATAAATATAATAGTGATTTAAAAAATAGAAGCGGTCAATAATGCTACGCATTAGAGATTGAGGATTGCGAATCGGAGATTAGAATTTAACTAATTAGAACGAAATAAATTAAAATTGAAATTATCTGATTAATCGAATTCTAATCTTCCGTAATCCTCAATCTCCAATGCGTGATTCGATTCGGACTTAGAGTAAAATGGTAAGTACAATTCTGAACAAAATAAGATTTGAATCCAATTTTCGGAGGTATTATAAAGTTTGATATTCTTCCTGTTTGATATCTTCCAATACCCTTTACACAACAATAGTGTTACCAACTTCCCAACTGTTACTTGAACTTCGAAAATTGGATTCAAGTTTTATTTCGTTTAGAAATGTGTCAGGTTCGAAATCTTACGCTAAAGCCCGTGTCACACTATGCATTAGAGATTAAGAATTGCGAAAAAGATTAAATTCAACCACAGTTAGAATAAAACACATTAAAATAAAAATAACCTGATTAATCTAAAAAAAATTTCTAAATCAATCTCAATCTAACAGGGACTTAAAGCTCATGTCACACTAAGCATTAGAGATTGCGGATTGCAAATTGGAGATTAAAATTGAATCATGAAACGGAATAAGATTAAAATTATTATCCGATTAATCCAATTCTAATCTTCAATTTGCAATCCTTAATCTCGTAGTCTGATACAGGTTTAACACATCGCTTGCGTGCTCGTAAAAAGAACAACGCTCAAACGGAACATATCGAGCTCACGTCACACGCCAAAGTTCACGCACGCAAGATATATATTACGAGCATCGTTACAGCTTTAGAATAGAGCGACGCTTGCACGAACCGCCCTTTTGCGCTTCATCATGCTAACCGTTCAGGTAGCGTCCCTCTCGAAGATGCCGCGCTTGATATAATCATCGCAAATATAGTTCCAGCTTAACTCTTACATCAATTACTCGGAGTCACGATAGTGGAGTCCAATGGGGTATAAGGGTCGGTGTGGCGTAGGTAATTACTTAACGCAAATCGTCGCCCGAATGCGAACTGGCGCTCGCCAAGTAACGGCTGCGCTTCATTAGCCGCCAGTGCCATTAATCGTGATTTCCTATCACCTAATTAAACGGGCAAACTCGACTACACGTGACTGTTCAACTCCGGCACGAGGCACCACCCGCCTCGACCGTCCGGCCGCTCATAAATCTACCTCGTCCTTCCAAACGCGGCGGGGCACCGAAAGGGTTACGATTACGTCGTCGGATTATGGCCGTCGTAAAAGTTCCCGAAGCACTTCCGTGCTTCCTGTGCTCTTCCTTCGAATTAATTTCTCGCCAAACGGAAGGTGAAAGGAATCTATCCTAAGATATTGTAGAATTTGATTTAAAATAAAATAATTAGAAATAACTGGGGTTCTTCAAGATTTATTTATATTTATATATGTAAATAAAAACATGGCACGGATTTAGCGACTTTACCTTCAATAACCTATAGCAATCTCACTTTCGATTGTAAGTGAGAGGCCGACGAAAAAATTAATAGTCAACTGAGCAGCACCGACAGAAATATTATATTTGATATGTATGGCCATCCCTATTATTGATATGTGATTAACAAAAAATTTCTTACTTTTTCATTAAAAAACTATTGGTTAGAATAATAAAATTTTGGTTAGGACAATACAATTTTTAAACTAAAAAAAAAAATTTTGTTAGTCACATGTCAACAAATTAAATGGATACGTACTACAACATTTCTCTCAATATGGAATCCTTATGTCCCATTTTTACACAGAAAGAACAATTTTACTGAAATGATTTATATAAAAGTAGTAAAAAGTAATATTAAAAAATTTAGGTAAATTCAAATTTAAAAATAATTTTTTGGATTTAAAAATATTATGTAGGAAATTCAAGCATAATGAACAATGTTGCAAAAAGTTAAAAAAAAGGCTTGGGCGTCCAAAATTATTTTATTAATTTAATAAAATTATTTCCGTCCTGTAGTCAGCTAAATTTTTAAATACTTCAGCAAAATCGTTCTGTCCGTGTAGTAGATACTTAGCGTGCAGCACCGCCGACTGCTCCACTACTATCATAATTGTTCCGACCGTTTATGAATACTTTAAAAATATGATTCTACGGTTTTCTTTATTTTTCCGCAATATATCGCGGAAGGAGCAGACAAGAGACACGGGAGGTCTGCAATAAGAAAAGATGGTAGCTTTATGAAGGTACGATGACAAGAGCGTATCGATGGAAGAAAAGAACCGACGAGGAAAGACCGTGCATGGTCTGAATCGTACATATCTGTAAAATAAGGGAGGACTAGGGGGGAAGAATGATAGCGCGTCGCTACGCCGCGGTACCGATTCACGCCGTAATTGCTTTCGCATCGATTGTTCTTACGAGGTCAGCCCCTCGTAACATAACTACGCTACGGTTCTCGTGGCCCAGAATCTTGTCCTAATGCCTCCCGCGGCACAAAAACCGAGGATCGTTCACCGATTTTGCGCATAGATCGCGCGTATATAGGTACTCGGATCGACGTCCCGCGTTCAATTAAGTCGTGCTAAGTACGAATCGGAATGCCGATCTCGACTGTGATCCTCGGTTCACAAAGAGATCGGTCTCGCGTACAAGGTCTTCTGCTGTACTCCCTGAAGATGACGATTCGAAGATGTTTTACCGCACGATCGACGACGATCACCTGCTCGCGCGGTGAACTCGGCGGCGAAACTGACAAGAGATCGCGGAAATCGGCGTGGCGCGACGCGACAACGAGCGGACGCCAAGACGCTCGGTGACAGACTGAACCGGACGGACAACGGACTACCGAACGACCGAACCACCGTGTTCGGCGCTCTTACACCCCGAAGGTGTTTGAGGAGGCGCCGGCCGAGGGCGACCGACCGCCACCGAGCGTTGCCGATCCGGCTCGTTGCACCGAAAGCTCCGCACGGCCTGCAGTTATCTATCCCCGCGTTCGCTCGCTGTGCACGATATCCAGCGTGCTCGTCGCGGGTGGTACGGTAATGCAGTCGCCACAAGTTTCGCGAAGAGGGAAGATAAAGCTGATTTGTCCGTTAAGACGTTAAGCTTCGCGCGAGAAGATCTGATCGAGAATCTGCCAACGTCTTATGATGAACAAAAGCGACTTTTCACAAATCGATGCTTTTCATTTTTTTATACAATTGTCTGCATTTTTAGTTTAATTTAAGACATTGTATATCCGTAGAATTATATTAAAATACCTATGCAAAAACGTGTAGTCTATCATAAAGTCTACCAGAGCAATTCAGAAAAATAATTAACTTGAGGCATTTTATATGTGTGTCGATTGAACACGACTACACGGAAAGTATGGTTTTTTTGTTGAAGTATCTGAAAATTTCATCTACATTTAGATACAGATCGAAAAATAATTATCATTGAAGTAATTTATTACACGTTCAAACTGGTTGTTAGAATGTCAAAACTTTTTGCAGCTTATCATCGTCCTATTTGAGCTACATATATACACATTTCGATAGTCCAACGTAATCATTTTCAGATCTGTGTCTAGCTAAATTTTTACATAGTTTGACAAAACTGCATTAAAGAAAAGTGCAATATTTGTGACTATAATTGTATGTAAAATTACAGTTAGGAGCTCCATTTTTACAACTATTATACTGTTATGATATCGTAGTAACAATTATATTTATAGTTTTTTCAAAAAGAACATGAGTATAGTTGGCATCAAAAGTGATTATAAGTTATGGCAATTGCAATCATTTTCTTTTCTCAGCGTGTCCTTCCTGTCCATTCGTCAATTAATTCTTGGATAATTGTTTTACTGTCCTTTTCATAGCGTCTGTTTTTTTCGTTAGAAACGTTACGAGTGTCTCGCCTGCGAATGAACATCGACCGCGCGTTGCTTCGAGAGACACAGACAGCGCGTGCTTTGTTTGCCCGACGAGGGATGGAACGATTAAGATAAAACGAATCCATTAGGTCCTAAGAACGGATGCCCTTTAAGGTGAAGCGACAAGAAGAACCCGCAGCTGACATAATCACACAGGAGGAAAAGATACGTGACTATTAACGGCACCGCGCACTGCGCGCGGCCGCAAGCCGCGAGAAAATTGCTGTAGCGGTTGTTAACCGAATAGCGACACTTAAGCGAAATTATTAGGATCGCCGCGGATGGCTCCGCCTACCTTTGGATTCTCCCTCGTGCCTAACTCGTTAAGACGTGTACGTCCCCCGCGGAAAAACGTCCCGTTGCGGCACCGTACGAACGCGCGTTCCGCTCTTGCGGCCGTAATACCGTAGGAATTACAACTCACACGCTCGCGACAAACCATTAATCACGTTGCGGCAGTAAGTCATCAGTTTTCTCGGCGATAAACGGGAAAAATCGCAAAGATGACGTGTACGAGAATGACGCGGAAATGAACACCGCCGCGATTCCGTCCTCTCGGCGTCCAGGACGAGGCGAAAAACTTAAAGATAAAAATGTGGGGAGGAGAGGCAAAAAAGAGGGGAGAAGACCGCCAGGAGAGCGATTGTATTAGTGTAATTATGTGGGCGGGACGGTCTGGGTGCGGCGTCTTAATTAACTCCGCTAATTTCTCGATTAACGCGACGTTACCTTCCCGCGGGAGGGAGATGAAAAAGGATCCGAAGGTCGGGCGACGATGAAAAGCGCGGTGGCTTTTTCCGTGGGTTTCTCTCAGCTGACGCGGCCGACTGCGTCCCCCCGGCACCGTTCGCAAATTATTCGCGTTCCGCACGAAGCGGGAAACCGCCGCCGGGGGACGATTTTATCTCCCGAACTACATACATAGATAACTCCCGGTTGTTCGCACTTGTACGAGCTACGCGATTATGAGTGTCGACACGCCAAACGGAGCGTGTTATCCAAAACGCCGCTCGAATGGAAAGCAAGACGCTTCGCATAATTAGGAGCATTCCTTGCGCACTTCGCGGCCGCGTTACCGCGAATTATTTTCACAGTCCCGTGGAGGCGGCCGCGATCATCGTCCTCATACATACATATGTACCGTAAAAGTTACAAATACGCATAATTAGATTGCGCCATAGTGACTGAAGATCGCAAAAGTTGCTCCCACTCTCTCCTTCCCTCTCCCTCTCTTTCTAGGATCTTGTTAACCCTCTATAACGGTACGGTTATCTTCAGAACGTATCTAGGAACCAAATCTGTCCTGATGGCTTGTTTTCTTTATTTTTCATTTAATTTATACGTAAAATGAGTAAAAAAATTCAATAATAATAAAACTTCTTCCTCCGTATATTCAAAGATGAAAAAATAAATAATTGTACTTATGTTAAAAAATAATATTAGAAAAATATTATATGACAGCTGAACTCAGCTATCAAACGAAAGAATATAAGATAAAGAAATAGTTATGAATAATTCGCTTCTTTGTTATTCTTGTAGTTTCTCGGAAAATAAATTAATTTATTCCGCGCGCGCGCGTTTATTATTTCGTAATATCCATTCATTTTTGGTATCTATTTCTATTATTTTACGTAAAAAAAACTTTTGACATACTGCTGCCTTGGTTTCAAAACAATAAACAACTCTAAGTACTGTACCTATATATTCTGCAAAAACAGACGATCCCGTATGAGGTCACATCTGACCTCGAGACCCTACCATTAGAAGATCAATTTAATACAAAACGTGTACGTCTTTGGTTGCTCGATGAATTTTTCCGAGACCTAGAGATTTTTTCGCTCAGTCTCGCGCACCTGTTGGCGCAATTTTACCGCGCCTTACGGTATCATCACCGCGACATACCGTTTATTACGTCACGCGAGCGTATCACGAGAATTCATAGGGAAGACGATGAAGAGGTATGGAATTCTCGGGCCTGCCGACGACGAGAGGGCGGAAGTAAATATCCTCGGGTGAGAGGATGTGGGCGTCGCGATGGAAAATAACGATCGGTCGCCCTAGAAAAACATCGTCCCAGTCAGGATATTTATCCGTCTTACGAGACGAAGCCGTGAGGTAACCCCGACCAATCGTCGCCGGGTTATCTCACGCGCTTGGATCGCTCGTACGGGTCATTTGTTCGGGGAAAAATTACGGAATCTTATTGCATCCTTTATTACCTCGTCGCGGCTTATCACCTATCGGACTTCATTTTTTTATGGAGCCGCTTCGGGACGCATCCTTCTTTACACGCTCTGATAACAATTTATCCGCCGACTGTGCGACGCCGTCTCGCTTTCTTCTCTCCTTCTATAGGCGGTTGGTTACAATTAAGCAATATTAATTACATTTCTGGATATCACACATAATACAGCCACGTCATTAAAAGTCATCAGTATATAAACGATATAAATCCTAAAGCGTGGTATCTTATTTATCATATATTTATCATTGCAATATTTTTTTAAATTAATTAATAAATTATTTATTATTATATTTTTTATTTTAGTATCAGTCGACAATTTTTTTTTCAGATGACAGGTAATTGTACTTGTTGAATAACAGACATGGAGCAGTTGTGAAAATAACACTATGTTTCTAGTATGCTTGGTTATACTTTGGCATAATAATGTCAGATTAAAGCAAATTGTTCATTCGCGTTTGTTTGCACTCGTTTTCTTAGTCTGGAGTCAACTTCAAGACATCTTCCGTTTCTATTATTGTGCGTTTCTTATCTGTAATGTTCCCTTTTTATTTTAATGTCAGTCGGTAAACTTTATTAGATGACAGGTATTTGCTGAAACTACCATGAATTACAATACAGGCACAGAGCAGTTGTGAAAATAACACTATGTTTGTATATTTGAACCTGGTTATATTCTGACATAAAAAATATGGTAATGCCAAGTTAAAACAAATTGTACATTCGTGTTTGTTTACATTTGTTTTCTTGGTTTAAGTTCAACTTTAAGACATCCTCCGTTTCTATTATTATATATTTCTGTCTATAGTATCTTCTTTTACTAATTTCAGTTGACAATCTTTTGGATACGACATGCAATTATTTGCTGAAGTTACCGCATTTAAAATTCGAAGAATGAAATAGATATCATTCAACATGAATAAAATGTAATAAAAGCAAATGTAGTGAAAAATGAAAATTGAGCGATTGATTATGATATATTGACAATATTGGATTTGTCATACTCCACCCTAGTAATGCCTAGTAGTTAAACAGATTATTCATTAGCGTTCATTTTTCTTTGTTCGAATTTAACTTAATAACACTTACCGGTTTTCTCGTGAAATACTATATATGGCATCGATTTCTCTACAATTACCACGGTGGATATACACAAATTGATGTTACACGCAACAGATATACATTTCGATCACGCGTTAGCTTATCATCTGGAATTAACATCGCTTGTTATACTTGCCCCGACGACTCCTGCGCTCTATCTCTCGGCGCGGCTTCTCCGTTCCATTTCTATGGAAATTCGTGTTTCACGTAGAATGAGGTCTTCGCGAGGCAACGAGCACCTCCGCATGAGCGAGCGGGGTGACCTAAGACGCGGCGTGTTTACTGTTTACGCCTTTTCCGGAAAACGGACGTTCTACGTCGACGTCGCCGTCAGGATCGTAACGCGAACGCGCGAAAGCTTCTCTGCACATTCACAGGGTGGTAAAAGAAAAAGGAGAAACATCAAGAGGGATAAGGTAGTTCTTGGCGTTTCTCTTAAAACGCAAATACGCACGTTACACCGAGCAGTGAGAAATATTTTATGCTTAAAAGAAGCTACACGTCCGTGTAATAAAAGAAAAGATATTATTTCATACGTATATATCGGTGTTTTTTTTTTTATATCTTCTTAGTAAATTCTTCTGCGTGGGGTGGGAGGACGTTCCTCCTCGAGCGGTCAAAATTCTCCGCTGCGGCCTTCCCGCTTTTTTTTTCGATGCCGTAATGTGGAGCGTAATAACGGTTATTTATAGGCAGTAAACGGCGCGCACTTCTTTTTTCCTTCCCCGAAATCATCCTCCTTCTGTTCTCCTTGTGTTCTCGTTCCTCGAAACACGGGAGTGCAGACTCTCTCGCGAGAAATCGCGATAACCTCGGAATTTGGTCGGTGTACTCTTATTTCTCTTTTCCTCCTTTGCAGCTGTCGTGACTCTTAAAACGAGCGGGATGGCGAACGCGCGGTTACGAGCGCGATCGCGAACCGAATCATCCGCGAAACCGAAACGCCCCGGGAGATGGAAATTTCGTTGTCGAAGCGACCTGAGCGAGAACGAAATTTTAAGATGTTACGCGTTACGTAAATTCGTGGCGTGAATTTAAACGTAAAACTGTATCTAAGATTTAAAAAAAGATATAATTCTTCTTTTTTTTTAAAGATTATTATGTAATTTAACTATTAATCAATATAACTCTTTTAAAGTTTTTTAGGGAGGCTTTTGATCTAGAAAGCATTTTTCGATATTAAACTTTATGGTTTTTCTTATCTTACGGTCACTTCTTAAAAATTGATATTTTAGGACCATTTTATTTAATTACTCTAAGTTCCATTTATACATATTTAATAACAATGTATTTTTTTAGCAATAATTTTTAGGATCCAGTAACTGTTATTAGATGTAAAGAATCATAGTATTGGATTTCTTGTGCATTTAAAAAACATTGTTACAGATATTTGAATAATCCCAAAATGTCAAAAATTGTTACAAACTTTTAAATTTTTAAAAAGTATTTGCAAACTTTTGGCTTGAAGTCAATTTTTGAAAGTTTTTAAGCTCAATATTCTCGAAGCTCATGTTAAACCACTTTTCACATCCTATCTTAAAAAGATGGTGAACATGATTGGAAAACTTCTATCCACTTTAAACAAACCATCAAAATTTTTAATCCATATGAATTTTGCTGTCGTCTGTACTAAAAACAAATCGTATCTTTAACATTTTTTTTATTGAAAAAATAGCAAAACTTTGAAAAATTAGAATTTTGATGTTTATAATACCGCTATTTTGTGAAATCTTGGTACTTTTTATACTATTAGTTATACTAACAGAATTAAAGTTTTATTCTAGAATGAATAATAGTGACATTTATACAGATTAAACATTTTGTTGATTTATTTGTTTTACATGAATATATAAAAATCCTTCATTTATGCCCATTATGAATTATTTTTTTTAAAACAGAATGTATATGTATCATTTATAATATCCAAAATGTTAAGTTTAAACTTTCAAAAATTCATGTGTACCTACATAGATATAATTTAAACACAAATAAATATGTGTACCAAAAAGAAATATTTCTATAGCTTTTCTTTTAAAAAAATTATAAAATTTATCTTGTGAAAATCATTTTCTAGATCAAAATTTCTCCTTAAATTCAATTTAATTATATTTTACAATAATTAAAAAGGATTCTACGTAAACGATAAAATGTTGACAGTATATTAATCTACACCTCATAATTCGATACCCCGAGACTGGCGAGCGTGATCGACGAGAAGACGGGGAAAAGCAGAGAGAATGCAGAAATTGCACGTCTTGCCATCTTCCACGACGGCATACCGCATCTCGGTGGTGGTATCGTGGTTAATTGCAGCTGACAAAGAAATTCCCAGGCGCGAACTCGTGATACGAAGAGGGAAATAATAGAGAGCCGTGGGCGAGAGATGAAGGAGTTAAGCGAACGAGTGCTCTCGCCAAGGAAAACCGAGGATTATCGGCATGCAAAGACAATTTCCCTTGGATAATTGCGCGTCTCGTTGACTTTCCATCAGCGCGAATGTTGCATTAACAAGCACAAGTGTTCCAAAGCTCCGTCAATCGATAGTTTCAATGAGATTTTTTTTAACTTTGAATATTTCAAATAATTTATAAAAAAAAGATATCTTTTTGCGATTCTTTTTTTTCTTTACATGAAAAGAATGCTGAAGTATCTAAAGCTTATACAAATTAGAAATAATTTTATTAGATCATTAAAATAATTATATAGAACATTGTTGATGACAATGCTATAAAAGTTTTGACATTTCAGCAACCAGTTTGCACTTGGAACATTCTACATGATTATTTTGATAATCCAAATAAAACTATTTTTTTTTTCAGATCTGTATCTAGCTAACTTTTTAGATACTTCAGCAAAATCGTATATAACGATATGCAATAAAATATTATTATTATTATTATTACATATACGCAACAAAATAAAATTGAACTCTAAATAATATTGCAAAAAGTTTTGACATTCTAACGACTGGCTTGAGCGTCTAATATAATTATTTTCATAGTACAACCAAATTATTTTCAGATCTGTATTTAGCTAAATTTTTTAATACTTCAGCAAAACATTCTTTTCGTGTAATAACGCATCCCATTACCCAAGTGGGAACAGAATACCATAAACCAGTATTGACTCCTGGCAACGTACCGATTGTGTACTGAAAAACGGATTTCGTTTTTCAGTACTAGTTCTATATTGGGCCAGTATTAAATAAACAACATTATGGTACTCTTCCAGCGTGTGAATAAGTATTGAATAATAATACCGAGCTAGTATATTATTAGTAGATTTTAGGTATGATATCTGTATAGAAATTAATAAAGAAATGTCTTTACATATCAGTACAGGAACAGTATATTGCCGATATATCATCGATATCATATTCGTACTGAAATTGACAGAAGAAGTATGTCAAGTGACAATACCGAACCAGTACATTGCTGGAAGATTTTCAGTACCGCATCTATATTGAAATTGTCAAAAGTAACTCATCGGGTATCAGTATTGAAACGGTACATTGCCAACGGATTATCTGTGCCATATTTGTATAGAAATTGACAAAAGGAACATGTCAAGCCACTGTACCGAACCAGTACATTGCCGGTAGATTTTCAGAAACGCATCTATATTGAAATTGTCTAAAGTAACGTATCGGGTGTCAGCATTGAAACGGTAAATTGCCAGCGGATTATCTGTGCCATATTTGTATAGAAATTGGTGAATTGAACTCGTCCTTTGTCTCCTAGTAACCAAAATTTTATTAAACGAACTATAATCTCTGAATTACATGTATAAAAGTCAATGATTTTCCTGTTTCGATAATCAGGTAAATTTTTTTAAATAATATATAATAATTAAGGTGCTCATTATTGTATTATATATTATTAATAATTATTTTAAATTATATTGAATAATTTTATTTTTAATCATGATTTTTTTTCAATTATTTTTACAGTTAACCTAAAACATCTCATGCATTTGACTGTGAAAAACGTATCTGTTACGATTGATTTATATTTCCTGTGATAAATTTATTTTAATATAAGAGAAGTAGTACGGATTTTTTATACAATACTAGTACTGTGTGTGTTATAATATTATTAATACAGAATCAGTACTGGTACTTATAGTGAGAAGTCAGCATCCCTAAATGTGAATTTTGATAAAATCATTATTGCATTTGTTTGACCACTGTTTGTCCACGTTTGTCCACCCGTTATTTTCATTTGTTCATCCTCCAAAAAAAAGTTATACACAAAAAAAATTGTAGTACCCCCAAATGATTATTTTTCATTATTATGAAAAATATAATAATAATAGGGTGGACAAACGAAAATAAGGAGTGGACAAACGTGGACAAACAGTGGACAAACGAATGCAATAATGATTTTATCAAAATTCACATTTAGAGATGCTGACTTCTCAAAGCAGCTCTGAGAAGTCGGCACCCCTAAATGCGAATTTTGGTAAAATCATTATTGCATTCGTTTGTCCACTGTTTTTCCACGTTTGTCCATCCGTTATTTTCATTTGTCCACCCTCCAAAAAAAAGTTATATAAAAAAAAATTGTAGTACCCCCAAGTGATTATTTTTCATTATTATGAAAAATATAATAATAATAGGGTGGATAAACGAAAATAATGAGTGGACAAACGTGGACAAACAGTGGACAAACGAATGCAATAATGATTTTATCAAAATTCACATTTAGGGATGCTGACTTCTCAAAGCAGCTCTGAGAAGTCGGCACCCCTAAATGCGAATTTTGGTAAAATCATTATTGCATTCGTTTGTCCACTGTTTGTCCACGTTTGTCCACCCATTATTTTCGTTTGTCCACCATATTATTATTATATTTTTCATAATAATGAAAAATAATGACTTGGGGGTACTACAATTTTTTTTTGTGTATAACTTTTTTTTGGAGTATGGACAAATGAAAATAACGGGTGGACAAACGTGGACAAACTGTGGACAAACAAATGCAATAATGATTTTATCAAAATTCACATTTAGGGATGCTGACTTCTCATTGTTAGTACTGTTGCAGTATTATGATTCGGTAACTATTTTTGGTATAATATTGTTACTGCATTAGGTACAATATGTGTATACTGATTTTCGGTATTATTGTGGTACTGTAATCTCGTATTGTAATACCGTACTATAATGGTATCGACGTTTAGAAACATTACGACACCGTAATCCCGTACCATAAGAGTACTGTATTTCGAGTCTTGGCCCGTTACTATCATCCCAGTATTATATCAGTACAATACCAATATTGGCATCCGATATCACGCCGGTACTGAATACTAAAAGTTGGTACTGGGCCAGTATCTCGCCGGTATTCAATTCCCATTTCTGTAGCTACATTATACAATGTTAATTTCGTAATATTAAAACATTAGGACTTTCATGATATACGAAGCTATAATATATAAATTGATTTTTATGTAAATTGTTACTTCAAAATTCTCCAGCGCCAGCGCTGAAAATTTATATGTAGTTAAATTTATGGCTAAAATTTTATACCCTCTAATAAAAGTTTGTGCACGAGGTACAATTTCGTATGCAGGATAATTTAAACATCGACGAAAAAGAGGGACATACATTTACTGTTTCTTTCTTTTCGTTTCTCTTATATCTTTTTCTTCTCTATTTTTCTCTCAGAAATTGTTCAAACATGGCGGATCAATAAAAAAGTTTTTGTCATATCCAGATGTTATTAAGGGGTCTCTAGTTAATGTACTAATTGCGTATATGTAACGTAAAGAGTGCTAAAATTTGGGGAATATTAAATTTTTATGTAGCCTAGAGAGTACTAAAATTTTGCGAATGTGTGGTCCACAGGCTCTTCCTGTCGACATGCATGTACAGGAACATGATAGGCATGACAGGTTCCATCACGACCTTATAACGGTAAGACAGACGTTCATCAAGCGATCACGCGAAAACGATTCGCGCACGAAATGCGGAACGAATCTAATGCTGAGAGAGAATTTCTCCGTCGATGTGTGAAAGATATCGACAGTTGTTTTGTTAAAATAGATTGCGGCTTACCTTATTCGCGAGGTCCAGCATATTTCCGGTCCCACCGGCGGCCGCCTCCACTAGCTTCTGAAGACTATGAGGTTCCGGCGACAAATCACGGGCACCGCTGTCGAATTCCCAACTTTCATGTCGTCCCGATACAGTACCTGAAGTAGAAATTATGGGTACATACTAGTACAAAAGATAAAATGACAAATAGTTTGATTTATAATTACTTATGCAATGCAATAGCCATATTTTGTAACAGATAAATAACTTTTAAATAAGTGGACCCCCCAAATAAACTTTTGCACAAATTTTATAAGTATACATAAAAAATATGATTTAATTCGTAATGCTATTTTTTCATCAAATTTGCAAATAAGTATTACAAAACGCAATATAAAAATTAAATAACTTTTAAATTAATAAAAGAATTCTGCTCAAATTTTACACAAATATACTTATAATTAGACAAAATAAGAGAATAACCTATGATATTTTTTGTAATGCTTTAAGACACGTATGTCCTTAACGACAGTGTTCCAATTATTTCAAAGAAATAATTGCGCGCAAATTTATAATTTATAATAGCACCAAATAGTTAAGAAGGTAAAAATCGTGAATTGTTCTTTTACAGTTTTTTACGGTTATCGTTCAATGAAGATTCACGGTTGACAACGGATGGTGACAAACGGAAACGTGCGCGGCATCGTGCAATATCCTAAAAGTCGTCAGTTTCAATTTCGTTCATCGATCTCGCGTATCGCATCCAGTTGCATGCGATCCGCTCGTTCGGGATATTACAAATGCCGTTGCAGTATTTCCGCGGTCGTCCAGTATTCATTGTACCATCAATCATCAATTTCGAGCGGATAGCTCGCGTTCTATTTCCACGCGCGCACGTAGCACGCTGGATCGCGATACATTGTTCGATGCACAGATATCTCACGGTTGTATTTCGTTGAGCAAACATCGTCTGTACTCGTATTTTCAGAATCAGCGAACGAGAATGCGGTGTTTGTTACACTCGCGCGAAGCTATCCAAAGTACGAGTAATTTATCGTCGTGAAGTGAAAGGACCTGTCGCGGAAATTCGAGCGATTTGTACAATTCTTATACCAAGACTGTTGTCACTACTGGTTGGCAGGTATTCTGGCGTGTGGGTGTGATGTGGACTGCTCCGTCGTTTGCCAGCCCTG
This sequence comes from Cyphomyrmex costatus, assembly GCF_001594065.2. Taxonomy (NCBI): domain Eukaryota; kingdom Metazoa; phylum Arthropoda; class Insecta; order Hymenoptera; family Formicidae; genus Cyphomyrmex; species Cyphomyrmex costatus. Next base: position 235,252 of record NW_017275544.1, on the reverse strand, counting down.
AGCGCCTCGATTTCCGGTCGCAGGGCCAGACGTCGTCGAAGGAACTCTTGATAGGAAATGCGACCGTGTTCGTCCGCGCCCAATTCCCGCATCAATTCCTCTACCGAATTCTCGAGGTTCAATTCCCGGCACACCGTCAATAGGTCCTGGCTGAAAATTCAGAAAGCAAAAGGACGTGTCGTTAGGGGGGCTGGTGAAACGATTTGTCAAATGTCTCTTGTATAAACAGTACAGTAAAGAAACATATATACTTGTCGAAAATAGTCTTTGTTGTATTTTTATGTTATCTCTATCACATATTTATTTTGTGTTGATTTAAATTAACACTAAAATTTGAATGGACTATTTGGGACACAAATTATTTTTTTATGATATCAAGATTTTTTGTGACAGCTCAATTATATTATTTCAATTAAAAGATTATATGAGTGACCAATATTAAAAATCTCGTTATTATTAAGAGATTGATCAATGTGTTCCGTGATACGATTTTATCTTGGGATCGCGCGAATATTGCGCTTCGTTTAAAGGGAACCTGGATGGAACCACAGAGGGAAATTTTTCGTGTCGATCGCGCGGAGTCGCGACCACTTAACGCAAATCGCAAATAATAAATCGCTGGTCGTATCGCATATTAAGCGGAATGTGTATTATGAAGACTAAGTACTCTCTTTCTATGAATAATTCATCTCATGAATAATTCATGCGTCAGTCGGAGGCACAACGCGGAAGATGAGGTACGAAACAGTTAAAAGTAGAAAGGCGCATCAACGACGACCCGAGTCCAAATCGTCCTATCGATAGCTTATACGCATATATATTGTATATATCCAAAGGAGATATTTAATAATCCATTATGGAGATGAGATTAACGCACAGCTCTTTCCCCGATCCAGTCGACAATGACAATCGCCCGACGTGTACACAGCAAACGGATTTACAACAAATCGCTCTATCCCGTGAGCTCTAAGACGATCTCTCGTTTTAACGATACCGTCGAGATTTCATTTAATTAAAAGGGTCGGCTATATACGGGGCGCCGGCGCTTGTCATATCATTCTGGTACAGTCGCGTTCATCTCCGTCTATTAACGATGCTCAAATAATTGTCTATCCGAATGGAAGGACGAGAGCAGGCCCGTCACTCTTGATTATCGGTCGCGACGGCGACGCCGCGGCTCGATGAGGAGAGCGAATTCGCGCGATGGGCGCGTCATGCAAACCAACGCTGTGGATGAGAATCGCGGCGGACCGCCATACCGTCGCTATTCTCCGGCGAGCCAGGTCGACAGGACAATATTAAAGATGCATCAGTTACAGCCGTCTGCCGCCACGGAGATATCCCTGGAAAATCGTTAAACCTGCAGCCGGCCTTGTCCTTTCGCGATTTCGTCGCGTGTTACAGACACGCGGAAAATTGCGACAGTCATTGGCGCTAACGTCGCGATTCGAGAAATCACGGGATTGTTAATTATTTACAATGCGGATAATCTGAATCCTGACCTAAGAAGATATTACATCTAATAAGTGACGTGTACGTAAAGGGTCTACAGGATATATAATCAACTATAATTGTGTAAATTAGAATAAATCTTTAGAATAAGCTGAAAAAATCCAATTTTTATTCTCCCGGATTTTACCCAATGCAATAAACAGAAAAAAAAACTATAGAAATGACTAATATATAATATTATATTTATGGATACTTCATGTAAAAAGATATGTACTTTTGCTTTAGTTAGTAAATTATACTAATCGTTATGATTTCAGGAAAAACAAAATAAACCAGTAATATAACGAACGTGTTTCTTTAATTCAAATATGTGAACATATTTTTACAACAGAAATGGTGAAGACGTAAATACGTAAATGTTTTTAAATTTTATATTAATTTGATGAGAGTAACGTAATAATATCTACAATTTTTATCAACATAGATCTCGTTCGCCGTTTACCATTCAATATCTTGTAACGAAAAGATAATCTTTTTGTTACATCGTTTTCTAATTTATTGTAGATTTTATTTTGGATAAAAGTTAAATCGGAAAACAATTTCAATTGACGCTGAACAGTGTGAATTACAATATGAATAGAGATTTTTCTATTTGCTTAATTGTTTTTAACAAAAAAGAGATCAATTTTTTTTTTTCGGAAAATACCGATTTTCACTGGCATGGACTTTAACCAAAAAATGTGGAATTTTGCCAATTCCGCTTTAAAAGGATTGTGTACCGTGTGAATATTGTTAAAATCGATTGAACCGAACCGCCAAGCTCCCGGATTTCTCACAGATGACCATCTATTGGTTTCCGCCGGTTTTCTTTTATTTTTCCCGCAGACAGCTGCGGGTATCATACGCCCTTCTATGAGGCGCACGCGCGCAACTATATCATAGCCAATTCTAAGAGCAGAATATACGTCTCTATCTCTCATCTCGTCGAAACAATGGTGTCGCCGGTTTAGGCACGGTCGTCGCGAATTAAACGTCACGCATTAATTATCGTCCCCTCCCGCGCGCTGCGACGTCCATCGCGATATTAAATGGATTACGTATAGCGTTGTCGTCGTCGTCGTCGGCGGCGCAAGCCCGCGCTTCCGGCGGCACGAAAGCTCCATTGGAAGCTGGACCGATACTCGCGGGCGTTGCACTCGAGTGAGTCCTACGCGCGTGTTTCACTGCGACGCAATTGACGCACGGATTACGCTAACGAACGTCACCGACCGGACCGTTAACTTTAATCGACGCCGGAGTCGTATTCTAACGTTCTAGAGTTCTTTAATCCCCGCATTTTATCACAGTTTCCACTTTTTCTAAAGTCTCGTGTCCACAAGCTAGAAATTACTCCGAGCTCTCTCGAACGAAGAAGGAATCACCAGGGTTGGGAAGTTACTCGTTACTTGTAACGGAGTTACAGTTACTTTCTGTTAATAGCCTAACTTTGTACTCTTTTCATCTATGTATAACTGTAACTCTTAATTCAGTTACATTTGTTTGTTAACTACTAACTAATTTAATATAATTACTTTCATAGTTACTTGATATTAAATTTATTCATCAACATGATGGACTGATCAAAATAAAATGTTTAGTCAACAATCAATGATTATTTCTTCTTATATATCTTTATCCCTGATAATCTATGCTTTCTGTGTCAAGGAACCTTTTAGTACGTGAATCCGTGTCTTAATATTTTTCTCTAAGTACAATTCTTTTTCCATGCAAAGCTTCGGAGAAAATCTGAATAGAAAGGCGCTATATCAGGCGCTATTGATGAAACTCTACGGTCTTTACTCGACGTAATATTCAGCAAAGCATTCAAAGGCACACCCACAAAGCGCGATGTCAGGATCATTAGTCGGCAGGTTCATTCGTCCGCGGTTATTAATAGACAGACAGGCAGAAAGGGAGAAAGAGAGAGAGTGCAAGTTTAGGGCGGAACCATGTATGTACCATCGTGACACTCGACGGCGTCCGCGTCTACGTCGAGACAGTCTTTCCAGAGTTCTCGTCTCCCAAAGTTTTAGCGACTGCATCCTCCCTCGCTCCACCCTCTTGTAGTTCCTTCCTCCTCTTGCACGCGTCACCGACAACCGTGTACTTTCGATTCACTTCGAGCCTGCGTCGCAACGACAAGTCGCGGTTATATATGACAAGACATGCGTATCGACGCGAGATAAGCATCTATCGGAATTCTAATCAAAGGGAAAAGTCTTCGGAGTCTCTCTCTTAAGAGCGCTTTAGTATAGCAGAAATAGAAAAGGGATGACGCGAACGGCAAATATACTGCTCGGTATTCTCAAGCTTTAGAACTAATATTCATATTTCACCAATGTAGATTAATTTTAATCTCCACTTAACTTTTTTTTTAATCCTTCAAATTAGAAATAAAGGCTCTAAATGGTCGAGATGTGGATCTTTAGTACTTAAATAATTCCATGTGAATTTATATACCATGCATCCATTGCTGGAAATTGCAAACTGAATTTAATTTTCTGTCTCGAAATGCAATCTTAACAGAATTAGTGCAGTAATATCACAAATTAAATTGACAAGCAATTTAATAATATTGATGTTCGTACAGGCTTCTTATAGATGTCGATAGATGATTCAAACTTGTGAATAATTTTATTGCAAAAAATATTACCTCGGCCGGGGTTGCCAATTTTACTTTATCCTTTTTTAGTTCTAAAACCAAGAGAAAATAAATAAAGAGTAAATTAAACCGAGATAAAGATAAATTGATAAAAATGGACAGTTCCTTACAATTTCGGGCTTGGTTCGCGATAGATAAACTTTGACATAATCTACGGATTCTCGCGAGAGATTTCACGTTACGAGGAATACCAACACATCTACGGAACGGAGCGGATCGCGCGACGCCGGCCGCGTGTCGAGTGCCACTGCGACGCGCGAATAAATGCATTCCGCGTTGCGGTTCGAGAGGTGAAACAAAAAAGCAGAAGACGGGAGAAAAGGAATATACTCTAGCCTATCTATCTCATCGCCAGCGATGAACGCAACTTAATCCATCGCGATGTCGCTCGTCCCATCCCGTTCGCGGGCGCCGCATTTGCGGTTTTACACCGGACACGTGAGTTTATTTTAAAAGTATACGCATCTCTCTCTTTCTCTCTCTCTCTCTCTCTCTCTCTATTTGCGGATGGCCTTTCTGCATCTCGCGAAGAAATCATCATTTGTATGCGAACAAGCGGGGGAAACTCTACAAGTATTTTCATCTATACGAGTTAAGTCTCTCGTGCCCTTATTAAATCGTCCTTTTCAATTAAAATTTAGCTCCGATTCTCGAAGATTAAAATTATACGCTTACCATTCCCTCTCTCTTTTGATCCTTCAGAAGGAAAAGAATTTAAAACACAGCGATTTTTCATGGTCGAATATATTGAGTAATTTTTTTTTTTAACAATTATAAGACAGGAAGGTATATGTGGGAGTAGCGTGCAGGATGGATGCGGACCGTGTTGGTCTCTATCGTTAAATATTAATTTATTCGTGCGTTATCTCGAAATAAATGGATACGCGCGCGCGTCACGTATTTACACGCGGCGGCAATTAAACGGCACTTCGTTGTCGGAGAGAGAGTGCGATAAATATGCTACCATGTGGGAAACGATCGCGTTGTAATACGTGGTTTATCAGCGGGGCGTCGGGGTGTTTGCTCGCTCGGCGAGAAGAGATGAATTTAACGACTTGTTTAATTTCACATTCGCGCTATCCGCGTCCGTCACGGGCGAGGCATCGAGTCGAACGAGTCTCCGCGTGCGTTTTGCGATCTCGTTAAATATTGAACGCTATTAAGAACGGAAAAAGACTTTGGCAGACGCCTATTAAATTTCTACCAATTTAGATTAACTTTAATTTCAGTTCGACTTTACTCTTCGTCCTTCCTTAAATTTTTAGAACTACACAAGAAGAACGGATTTTGTTGAAGTGTCTAAGTAAATTTAGCTAGATCTGAAAATAATTTCGTTAGATTGTGAAAATTATCACTATCAGTGATATTTTGACATTCTAGTAACATTTTGATGGTGCAAACAAAATTATTTTTAGATCTGTATTTTTTAATTTTTAGATATTTTCGCTAAACCGTATTTCCTTTTTCCGTGTAGAAAAAGAAGAATAAGTTGAATCAAAATTAAAGTTAAATACATTATACCGCGGGAACGGATATTAAATATTCCGGGACATATCGGAAGAAGCGCGATGGCGAGGCCGAAAGGAAAGCGAAAACTCAAGGCTACACCTCACACATACTGATGGATTGAAATTATCGGAGAAGGACATCGTCGAAAGGACTTTCCAAAAGACCTCGAAGAAAATGCTGAGGACGTACACACGCTTGTGTCGATATTACCCACGACGTGCGATTGGATCAAAACTCAATTTCGTGCCTCGACCTCTGTGACGCGGTGATCTCGTTACGGTCCTCACTCGTTTTTCGATCCGGGGAATTCGCTTCCCTGCCTTTACTTTTAATCAGGGCTCGTGAAACAGAGCGCGCGCGGGGAGAGAGAGAGAGAGAGAGAGAGAGAGAGAGAGAGAGAGAGAGAGAGAGAGAGAGAGACAAAAAGAGAAAAAGCCGAGCCAGCTCAAAGCGCCCGAATAAAAGAAATCAGGGAAATGAAAAATATCGAAGAGACGGAAACTGTAGAGAATATCACCCTTTGTATGACATTAACTGTTCAAAGCTAACGGTGAGTTTATTGAATCCACTTAATTATAAATCTCTTTGTGTCAAAAATATATATACAATTAAATTTTCTTTATGTTATATCTGCAAATTCAAATTATTTTTATTAAAATATATTATATTTAGTATTAGCTTTTTTTTTTATACGAGTTACCCCATTTTGATTACTTAGAATTAATTAGTGTCTTTTGTTATTTTGAAATTATAGTTAGTGCCTTTATTAACTTTTAACATAAAAACGTCTTACAGATTCAGCGTCAATAACTGTGTTATAGATTTTGATATCGTCACCTGAAGGTTAACGTCCTAATTAATTTTGATATTGTCGACAGATTTCTGGATCTATCCCTAAAGAGTTTTAGAGAGTTACAGATTATTCTTTCGGATTATACAGCTGTTGACGAACTTCTCTTCGTCGGGGAAAGCGAGTCATGTTCGCATTTTAAAAGCTGACGCGTAATGTACCGTAACGGACCAATAAGTGTTCATTGTTGGGAAATGTGAAACTGATGCTACTGCATGATGGCCAAGATTTCTCCGATGTTAAAATGTTTCCTCTCCGGAAGAACCTGACTGTACCTGATATCGCGATCATTGTTCCAACGTAAGACATTCGCGGGAATACTTCCCACGTATAACCTATATACATATTTCCACGGGCGGAAAACGCGATTAGTTTCCTATCGCGTCATGCCCGTCCTTCGGAATCTCTCCGACTCTCCGAAGAATTCGAAGAGCTCTTTACAACCTTCGCGTTAAAATCCTCCAGGTCGAGGTTATACCGATATAGTTATCTTTATTAAATTCTGTCTCTCGAATTTTGTGAAATCGTGATAAAAATAAATACAAAGACAAATAGATTCTAACACGAAAAGAACGATTTTGCTGAAGTATCTAAAAATTCAATTATACATAGATACAAATTTGAAAATAATTTTATAGGATGCTTAAACATAATATGATGGAGCGTCTTATTTAATTATTGTTATGGTATAACACAATTATTTTCAAATCTGTATATCCAGCTAAGTTTTTAAGTCCTTCAGCGAAACTCTGCAATATCGTTCTTTTGTGAAACAAGAGGAGCAAGATATTTTTTTATTAAAGTGAAGGAAGGGTTATTTAAGCAATGTGAAAGATATGAAAGCAATGTAAGATATACCAGCGTAAAACCGCGCCCATATTTTCTGTTGTCTGTGTGCTCTCTGTTTCATCGAAATACAACCCCTCATCGAAGTCCGTTATCTGAAAAAGTCTTACACTGTCGATTCGGTTAATCCTCCCTTTCGAAATAACGAATTCTCGCCTCGTCGGATATCGTCACCACACACAGTTATTGGAAAATTTGTGTTAAACTTAACATATTTCTAATATATATGTTAGGAAGTTACACAGACATTATGTAAAAAATTACCACATAATGTAAAACTGACAATTTCAGTTTAAAGCAAATTCTGGAAACACATATTTTCTTTAATAAAATTAACATTTAACTTGTTAACACACACATGTATCTTCGTTTATCTTAGAATTTACGTTTATAACCAGATTATTTTTATTATTTGTTCACTCTCTCTCTCTCTCTCTTATTCAAAAATTATATTATTTTAACACTAGGAAATATATGAATACCAATTAAACGCAAAATAATTTAAATGTGTTAAAAATTTAATATAAAAATTTTAACAAAAACTGCTTTTAGCACAATAAGTACAAAATGTTTTGTACCGTGTAAAATCAAAAAGAGAAAAATCGAGAAGGAGAAGGACAAACAGAGAAAACGATGAAAGAGGAAGCGAGAGGGGAAGAAAGGGACATGTTAAAAACGTCGTTTTTAACGGGAGGAGAGCTCTCAATGCGCTCCAGCAAACTCATCGCGCTTCATCTCCCCCTTTTAACGCCTGTCGCTTTGTGAGCGCTCTTTCAAGAGGTTTAGATTTCGCGGTAATTAGCGAGAAATCATGTTACTCCGATTGAGAGGGAGGGACTACCGTCCCAACGAGAATCTCCGGACGTCCTTACCGTCGCCGGTAAAAATACGATCTTCCTGTGACGGGAGAGATCGCTCCTCACACGCCGCTGGAAGTCGTGGTCGTTAATTTGAACGGCGCGATCGCTGATAATGCAGTCGATTTCGGAATCCGACTGGTATTAATAATTCGTAGCGGCGACGAGGAGAGACGCCAGGACCTTGACGTCGCCGGCTGCGCGATATCGGCGTATTGATCGAAAGGTTTATCAAATTTACAGCGGCGGCATTGGCTCTGAAAATAATTCGTTTAACGCGAAGGTCTGCCCCGCCTAAAACGTGCATACTGCATTCTATTTCCGATGACGCCTCCCGGAGGAATGTTTTATTCATCGGACGAGAGTTGACGAATTATTCACGATAAGATATTCTCTCGGAAAAAAAGAAGATGCTCTTTATCGTCTGCAACACGTAAGATGTATCCTTCGACTGTAAGTCATGTTAATCCAATTATTATTAAGCATCACAAGCGAACATTCATCGTTCTTATTAGGTATTATTATTAGATAAATTATATAACAATGGGTTATTTTAGTTTTTGTTCTGCGCATTTCTTTTCTTTCAAGTTGAAAATACTAGAAGCACATGGCTAAATATATAATAGTCCTCATCCTCTTTTCTTTGTTTAAATACAATACACAATTAACCTCTTTGTAAATTATTATTATCTAAAGATGTTAAAGTGCGTGTAAGAATCACGATAATTTTTGTACACTTTCTAAAAATGATGAAAATTAATCCAAATACGAACGACTCATCGTGTGTAGTAAAAGACCGGAAAATCATATAGCATTAAGGATTACGTTTTAGATAGTAGCTATGCGATAACGAAAATACGAGAGGCCACACACGATATCGCGAGTTCTGCAATCCGCGAGACGACGACGGTCGACGTTGGGTCGACAAAACGAAAATTTCTAGCGGCGAACGAAGCACGGGATGTGCATCCCGACGATCGGAAGGAGGGAAACCGTAAATAACGATAACCGGTCGGGACGATTTCGGGATTTATCGCGGATGAGTCGAACCGAGGCGAAATAAACGGGAGGATTGCAAGAGCGAGGGACGAGCGCAAGCTGGCCGCGCGTAACAAAATTACGAGTGCTGAATCGCGTGTAAAAACACCGACCATGGTTTCGACGAAATTGCCACCGAACGCGTGTTTGCGTTCGAGTAGTCCGAGGATTCCGATCGACGATTGAATTTTAGGGCGCGCGAACGGAAAGTCGCGGGCTAAAACGCTTTATACATAAAAATTCTGAGGATGAATAAAGTAATGTAAATATTTGGGAGATAATAGAACGGTATTCGAAGTTCGTTCTTATTTTAAGACTCTTAAACCGGTATCAAACTACGGATTGAAGATCGAAGCACTGAAAATTTGACCAATCAAAACAAAACATAATAAAATTTCTTTGTCCTTATTGATCAAATTCATAGCCTGATTCCCGGCTTAAGTAATGTCTTAAGATGCTGATACAGATCTATAATTGGCTTAATTATGACACCTTAAGATTGTAGACCAATCTCAAATACATACCTATAAGTAGACATCGGATTCTTATGCAATTTCATATTTTTTAGAAAGCAGATTGGAAAGTAATATCAAAATAAAAATTTGTGTTATTACAAAAACATTCTAAAAATATATATTTATTTATGTATACTGTGCATATTTGCATACTTGTGTAAATTTGCGTTTTTGTGCATGTCCACAAAAAGTATTTGCATAAAAAATCCGATGTCTACTCATAATTAATCGGAAGATGTTCTGCTAAAACAATGATATTTGCACTAGTCATTCTAACGAGGAAAGACAAATGTTTAGCCTATATATTAAAGAGAAATAATCAACTATTTATTAATGAAACAAGTATTGAATTTTTCAAATTTTATTATTACTTCAACTTCAAGTCCGACAGCAATCGATGCAATATTATACATATAATAGAAAGACGTTTAAAATTCACATATAAATATTATTAAGCGTCAAGATTTAGCCTCGTATTTGGTCCTCCTTTACTTACTTCATTTATTTCTAATATTCACATTAACTTGTCTACCCTCTGTATAATATTGATATATCATTGTTACGCATATAATCTTTTTCTAACTCATGTTCTAACAATCATCCCTTTTTTATTTCTTATGCAATGTAAATCAAGACGGTAAATGCGGTTTTTTTTTTCAGAACTCACAGCACGAGTCGAGACGTATCGATTCGAACGACAGAATTCCGGCTCCTCTCTCTCGCAGTATTTCTTTCGGGAGAAATTTCCCGCTATGCTTACGCGCTCCATCGCGTGCAAACAAGCTTGGAAGCCTCAGCAGCAAGGTAAATCGCCCGGTGCATCTATTATTCCGTCAGCCACGTCGCAGTCAAGGGAATCTCGGAATTATAACGAGAACGTCCGCCGGCGAAATCTAGTGCAGCGTGCGCGCGAATCATTCACGAGTCTAATATTTCATAGGACAAGTTGGACAATTAATATCGCTAGCTGTTGTCCAATCGGTATTTGTCAAACATTTTTTCTAATATTTTATTTGATTTTTGTTTTATGCAGTGTATATTATTGGAATATATTTTTTTCATATTTTATTAGTTGTGTCATTTTTCACATAAGCGATATTCTGGCGTTCAAATTCCGGAAAGTAAGACAGCTAATTTTGCGTTATATTTCGAGAGTTTCTTGAAACCAATGATTTTGTTCCTGTGTGTATAACAAGTGAAACTGTTTCCGCGATGAAAACTATCCCTAGAGAGCTCCTCTAAAATTATATCGCGTAGGAAGTTTAGTCTCAAGGTATAAGACCGTTTACATGGAGAACAAAAGACGAGGAAGAGAACGAGAAAAAAATTATCAGTCGTACTTATTGCCGACATCTGTAGATGCGCGGTTTTGATTTAAGCAACGATCACTTTTCTCCTTTATATTCTACCGCGTTATTCCAACAACAGTCTCGGAGCAACGACGAGCGGAATTTTACGTTCACGACTACGCTTGCTTTCGTTCACGGAAATCCATTGTATTACAAGGATGCTGCAAACCGATATTCGCCGCGACTGTATTTTACACGGTGGAAGAAAATCAACCGCAGTGAAGAAGAGAGGAAGAAAAATGCGGAAAATAAAGGATCCACGCAGGCTGGAATCAGAGGGAGAGAAATGCCGATAAACGAGTCTGCGAACGCAAAGACCCGACTTGACTGCGCGAAGTAGTCGTAGGTACGACCAAAACGACAAGCAGGGGAGAACGAGAGGAGAGAATCCACGGTGGTGGTGTGACTCACTTGCCATAAAACGTGGGGGGAGGCAACGCGCGCCTCCCTCTCGCCGCCGAGCCACCCTCAGGACACCATAGAGGGTTTGCCATCGACGGAATCGACCCTTCCTCCGCGTCGCGCTTCGCCCGGCTTCCCTTCAACTCATATTCGCTGTTGTCATCCGGTCTGCGTCAAGAAAACGCACACAATTGTCACGACGCTTCTCACCGACGTACGTGAAATACCGAGGCTGCACCCCCGGAAAATTGGGTCACCGGTTCCCAATGTCGACGCAAGGATGATCAGAAAAATCCAACGAGTGGAAGAAAAACCATGATAAATGATTTTTTACGGTCCGGATTTTACCCATTGGAATATATTGGCAAAAAACTATACAAATGACTAATATGTAACGCTAAAATATTCACGTAACTTTATGCAAAAGTTTTTTTATTGCTTCAATTAATAAATTATAATAATTACTACGAAAATTAAATCAATGGTAAGTAATAAACCAAGTAACACACTTTTGTTTTCTTTTTAATTCAAATTAATATGTGAAGTATATAATACAATATTTTTAAAATCAAAATCTTGCGAGATATAAATGACGTTAAATTTTATATATTAATTTTTAATAAAAATATAATAGAAAGAAGATTAAACAATTTTACTAATATAGGAAAGTAGATAACATAGAAATTGTAGAATATCTTGCACAGTTTGCACTATCAATTAAAAATATCGATGAAATGATTTTACACTTATTTTACAGTTTTTAATAAAAAAAAATAAAATCAATTTTTGCCGAGTGTTTTTTGGAAAATAATGGTTTTCACGGTCAAAGAAACATTATATCTCATATCGATGTGGAAATCTGTTATAAGACTGAGAAAAGGAGAACATGAGTAATGCATCATTCACAATACACGGAATAAAAAGTATAAGAGTAAAAAATTAACTAATCGCAGTCGAACGTGAGAATAATAATCGACTGCGATTGGTTAATTTCTTCCTCTTACTTCTTATTCCGTGTATAGTAGACGACATAAAATTTCAGAGTATCACGTGGGAAGCTGACGGGTACGCGCGATGTGCAAGGCCAAAATGTGCATCACGTGCAGCGGAACGCATTGCAGCGACGGTGAGAGCTTAGATATACCGAGGTTACGAAAGTGCGCCGTAATGAATGCCAACAAGTCGGGAAATATTGTCCCGTTCTTCTCTTTAACGTGGAGAGAAACGATGGCTGCCGGGTTTGCTCTCTTAATTTGTTTGTAGAACGCACACTCCACCCTGCGGCGTTCTTCCGGCCGTCTCAGTACTTGACGAATCTCACTTAAAAACGCGTTTGTATATGGAGAGGACTAGGCGAGCTTTATGCATCGCGTGGCTTGCGGAGATATAAAAAGAAAGGAAATAATAATAAATAAACGAGAAATCGCGCTTGAGCCGAGTGATCGCTATAAAACACACTACGACGCGCATCCGCCGCGCAATAAATTATTCCTCGTTAAGGAATCGATGTTACTCCCCCCCGGGGCGATAATTAACGACATAAAGGCAATTATTATCGGGGGAATAGCGGTTAATGATAAATCATTCTCGTGAGTTCCAATCTCGCAGATGCCGCCCGCGACCTCGAATCGAAGGATTAATCTCGGGACAATCGCGCGAGATTTGTTAACAGCGCCTGGGCACCGTGGAGATTTCTTGGAAGATCTGATCGTTTTATCATACACCCGGTAAAATTAGATCGTCGACGATAAATCTCGTTCACGAGATTAAAGTGCTTACGAAATGGCTGCATGCTAATGCATTGTTCCCGAGCGCGCGCGTTTTTAATTTTCCATGGGTTAATGGATTTTTCTTATTACGCGTGATTTGCAGAGAATCTCATTGGACGGTCAGGGTGAACTGTTCTTGCTTTGGTATGACATGTAAATCTTGATGAAACTTGGTATAATATATTGTAGAACAAGTCAAAAATGGTAGACACATTTCTTAATATCCTTTTCTAGTTTTAAAAATTAGGAAAAATAAAAAATGATTTAAACCGAGGTTAAAATTGATATACAGAAATGTGTGTGAACATAAGATGAATATTTTTACAAAAATAATAATAATTATCGTTTAATAATTATTGCTCAATCCCTGCATAATAAAACTCTATGTCTATATATACCTATTGATTACATTTAAAAATTATGTATTGCTACATATGCTCTCTTATGCATATATACACATCATATATATAACCTTGGTCATAAATATAAAATACCTCCATAAATTGTCGAATCCTATATCTAACAAAATTTAAATAAAAAACAAATTTGTTTAAAAAAATTTTTATTTCTATAACAATTTTAATATTATGTTAGTTTTTATTTGGCTTTTATTTATACTACCTTCTCCAAAAAATGTTATAAATTAGAGATGCTTTATATATTTATGACCAAATGAGCTATATATATAGTATATATAAAAATTCTGTCGATAAAAATATATAGATATCTATACGTATCTCATAATACATTACTTAAACAATTTCTAAATTAAATTTCGAAAGCTTCTCGCAATGTTCACGAAGAAACGTTTCCAGTTTCACTCTCCGAAATGAGTTGGTGGAAAAAGCGCGATTAAAAGCGGAGTATTTACTCGACGGAGTTCTTACCCGCCTTCTGACATATATAAATGTAATTTGCACAGTTTACAGCGTACGCGCAAGAGACGCAGGAGTCCATGCAAACATTACATTACAATACGCAAAGAGAGAGAGAGAGAGAGAGAGACGGTATATAGACACAACTTTATCTTCGTTTACCTATGGCAGAAACTTGCGTACCTATACGAGCCACGATGGGCGGGCGAGACAAAATAGACCGTAATGCTCGACGAGCACGGTAAAAAGTATACCTTTAACTTCATCGAAACGAAATAAAAGGAGGCCGCGAGTTCCACGTACGTGGATACGAACCATACGTGTATGTCGTGCTGGAAACGCAATATCGAAGCATCGTTGAGCGGGCCACCCTCCTCGAAAAAAAAACAACGGGAAAACGTATCGAGACATCGATAACGGAAACGACGAGCGAGGAACAAAATGGATAAACCGATGGAACGGAACGTCCTCGAGAGCAGAATCTAATTTAAGAGTCGCTCGCAAAAATCATGTATTTCCGAATTTTGTAACTTTGTCAAACAAAGAGAAAGACAGAGAAAGAGAGAAAAAGAGTGATAGAGAGAAAAAAAAAAGAAAAAAGTGATAGAGAGAAAGAGAGATAAAGAAAGTGAAAGACAGAGGAAGAGAGACACTGTCTCTAAATTGTTATACTTTTATGAAACAGACAGCCCACTCGACGACTCGACGAAGCAATGAGAAAATGTTTTCCCGATCTCTCACAAGATAGAAAAATAAGAAGAACAGTATAGCGAACGGTTACGAAGTGGTGTCTATAGTCCGCGTTTATTTTACGGAAGCTGCTCGTCCTCGTAAATTATCGCCAACTTATTATTGGTCTCTCTCGCGCGTTGTATTGTCTCGACTATTCCGACGAGCTTGTATAGTCTCGCCAAAGT
This sequence comes from Cyphomyrmex costatus, assembly GCF_001594065.2. Classification (NCBI taxonomy): domain Eukaryota; kingdom Metazoa; phylum Arthropoda; class Insecta; order Hymenoptera; family Formicidae; genus Cyphomyrmex; species Cyphomyrmex costatus. The sequence goes on along the minus strand of NW_017275544.1, from coordinate 220,172 downwards.
TGGCGTAGAGTAAAAAGAAATATGCCGCGCCAGTCATCTCTCATTAAATTCCCGCGAGAATTCAGAGCTCGCCACAGAACGGAAAGAGTGGGAGAGACCAGGGATACGAGAGAGACAGAGAGGGACGGCTCTAATTAATTGAAGAAATAATTAAAACGTACATGCCGGCGGCAAACGCGGTCTCGTCAACAACTCTTTCCATTCCGCGCGATACCAGTCATCGTTAACTGTGCAATCGCGCGAAGGTTCGCGCGCCGAATTCGCCGAGCGGAATTTATTTGGTCCCATAGACCAAAATGCGAGATAACAAACCGTACACAGCGCGACGATATAACGAGTGTATCAGGGTGATCCGGAAAAATCAGACTCGTGCCGTTTCCATCAAAGCAGATTAACTTCAATTTCAGAGCTTAAGCTCTCTATCTTTTTCGAATTCTAATTAAAAAAGATGAAGAATAAATTGAACTGAAATTAAAGTTAATAAAAATAAGCATCAACGTACCCCAGAAGTATATATATATTAGTACGAATTTAACACTGACACGCGCGCGGTATCAATCTGTTTATTAACACCAAACGATGAGAATTATGTGTATAGACATCGCATGGTGTTAAATGCACCAGTGATACTTTTTAGAATGCGTGATTATCCACACTTGTTTTTGTTGCCGCGGGAGGAAATATCTATTCTGACAAAATGCCGCAGTGATTACGGATCTTCCGCAGAAGCTTGAAATTTTCGGCTCAAAGTCCTTTGGGACGGCATTTCCTTTCCTCGCAATGACTATCCACGCAAGATATGTAAATCGGGAGGGTACACGGAAACAAGTAAATTGATTGATCATTCATATCACACCGCGATCGATAATGGTCGAAGATCCTCCTTATAATCTGGACCAACCTTTATACAAATATGTGTTCGTCAGATAATGCAATTCGTTGCAACGAGGGAGTAACAACCATCTAATGTAATCGTGGGATAGAGTTCCTGAAATCATTATAAGATTCATATGAAATCCCTATGTATAATCCGATAATTACATATGCAACTACAAGGAATAATTGAGCCCCTTAGTTGACAAGTGGCATATCATAAGTCTACTTTATAAACCCGTGTGAGAAACTGGCCCCCCAATATTAAAAATTCGATTTTTTTCTTCATGCATTTGTTTGCTCATCGTTTGCTCACGAATGCTCAGTTGGAATTTTCGTTTGCTCACCCTTAGTTCAAAAGATTTGTGAGCAAACGATGAGCAAACGAATGCATGAAGAAAAAAATCGATTTTTTAATTCGATACCAAAACTTAATTTTCTTGTATCTTTTGAACTAAGGGTGTGCAAACGAAAATTCCAACTGAAAATTCGTGAGCATACGATGAGCAAACAAATGCATGAAGAAAAAATCGATTTTTTAATATTGAGGGGCCAGCTTCACACGGGTGCCTTATAAGCAGAAGCCTTATGCCACTTGGCAACTAAGGGGCTCAATTGTACATATAATTTCAGATATAATCGTTTATTTTACTAAATAACTTCATATATAGCCAAGAAAATTTCATCAGATAAAATCGTATGAAATAAAATCATGTAATCTGTGGGACAATATTTCAGCTAGTGGTTACCCCCTCGCATTGCCATACATAAATATACCTCCAATCATCTAGTTAAAACGTCTATATAATATAAAGTATATGTTTCCTCATTCAAGATACCATTTTCTCTTTCATTTTTCGTGGTACTTATGTCCTTCGTAGTTACGTGAGGATTTCTTTCAACGTGCATCCTTCGATCTTGGCGGTACAATGGCTTATAAAAGGTTTCAATGTATTATTCTTCGATGTATTATTATTCGGAATCGGACTGATTTTCTTTACTCACCTGTCGATGTAGCCATCGCCGTCGCCGTCGCATGCCTGGAACAGCTTACGGACGCGTTCCTCGTCGCAAATGGAGCCCGTCTCGCTTTCAGCATCCGCGGTCTGCGACATCTTCTCACTGGGGCCCGACAGGCGCAGCCGTCTCGCAGCAACGAACGGTCATCGGTATCCTTGCCGATCGCCTCGCGTCGTCGTCCGCCACGCGACGACGCCTCATTTGTCCGACCTTGCCTCCCGCGAGTGTCAATTTCGTGCGGCGCGCAGCCTCGCGCCTGTCGAGGATCTCTCTCTCTCGCCGATCGGGAATACTCTCCCGCGCGTCTCTCTATTTTGCGACGCGCGACGACGCGTGCCGCACGCGCGGAAGGACTCCAGGCATCACCGTGACGATACAGTTAAGGATATCGCGCGATAACACTGAAATGGAAAAACATGCGTTTACTAAACACACTGTTGAATCTGTAGTGTCATATCATCTGAGTCTCGCCATCTCCTCTCCGTCATTATACCGTTATTTTATACTTAAAACAATGGAGTTAGACACAGATCAAAAATTGAGTTTAATTTGACACTATGTATATTGTATGTAGTAGCGATTTAAATTAGATTAAATTTGACACTGTAGATTCAAGAGCGCACTTCGCGACATGATACTGTCCGACACAAAAAAAGTCTGTTCCTTATTCCTGCAATCTCTGAGCAAAGACGCATGGTGCAAACGTATATTTGTTTCACTTATCGCATTGTGTGCGGCTAGTTCAGAGAGTCAGGAATAAAAAAGACTCAAAGGTGCGTTCGAGGAGATGCTATAATATTAGTATTATTTGTGTCGTTCTATTTTTATCGTTCATAGACATAAAACAAGGATAGCGCTAATAGCATCCTTCCCGAATATACCTGAATCAAACTGACCGCAAAATGTAAGTAAATTGAAAGTAAATTTGAGAAAAATGCAGCAGATTCGGCAGCAAAGTCTGTCGATAACTTGATAATAGATTGGCGGTAGAAATCGAGCAGAATCTGTCGATCGCAGAGATTCTGTGTTTGATTTCTGCCGCTGATTTGCTGTCAATTGACGTAAACGAATTCTGTTATATTTTGTGGTATTCTGTCGCCGGTGTCTGATAGATCTGATATAATAGATTCTGCATCTGTAACCTTCCTGCTGATAAAATTTGTTGGAGCAGTATTGACCGATACTTATAGACGTGAGTCTATACTTATTGTTAGATTAATCTCTCAGCTTACAAATAAAAAGTTATATCCCGTGAAAAGTCAATGAAGATCAGGATACATTCTAAAAAATATGGGCGTGAATTTAACATTAACACAATGTTAAATCCACACTATGCTAATGTTTATACTGCACGGTGAGCATTACATTTAACACTCATGATTAAATCAACACCAATCATGCTTTTAGAGTGGACTCGTGTTCATTCCACAAATGTAGATTAACTCTAATTTTGCTTTAATTTACTACTTATTTTTTTTTCTAATTCTTAGAATTAGAACAAGATACAAAGTCAAACTGAGATCAAAGTTTTACATTGGTAGAGAATATTTTTGTTAATCTGATCACTAGCTATCGATTATTTGCATGAAATTATTAAACACATTGATAGCAATATCATAATATCTTATATATTTGTTAAAATTTATAAATTAAATTATTTTTAATTCTACAGATCACTATTGCTTATATTCAATATTTCTACAATTTAACTAATGGAGTTAAATAACTTAAGAAGTGTTAAATTTGATTCAAATTTAATTAATTATTTACTAAGTACACAATAAAAGTATCTTAATTTCAAAGAAATATTTCTTTACTCGTATTCAAAAAAATTCTATTTCTTTGGATCAATAAAAATTTCTTTGAAATTAAGATATTTTGCTACTTTAAAATTTTATTTTTTAAAAAAATATCTTAATTTCAAAAAAATTTTTACTGATCCAAAAATACAATTTTTTAAACATGAGCAAAATATTTCTTTCAATAAACTAAGATTTTTTTTCTCTGTGTATATATATCAATATAGACGTTGTTTATTTTAAAACTAACATACGCAATTTTAGCAAAGAAATTGATTAATTTACATTTTGATAGACGCGAAAGTATAACAAATGGCAGAATGTTATTTAATTCCAAGGATTGAGTTACCATTATTCCTTTGATAACAATATACTTACCTCGTCATTATTTTGACTGATCCTATTTTCTTAATCGGATTGGGAAATGAGAAGACGAACTCGCGCACCGATAACGAAATCAACGAAATTGAACATTCGATATCGGACGGTTCAGCGCGCGTCAACGCCGCGCGGAACGCGAGCGGGACAGATTCGTCGGTCGCGAGAAGCGTTCGGGGGGGATTTTAAAATCGGCAGGAAGCGAGGAGGGCGGCGAAGGAGGAGGAAGAGGAGGAGGAGGTGGACGGCACATTGTCACGTCGCGCGCTCCGGTCTCGTGTCATCGGCGCGTCCGCGGATCTTCAGGATTCCGGACGGGCGCGATCCTCCTCCTCTCGTTCGCGGGAGAGAGAAATTCCTTTCGTCGACGCGGCAGGCGCCGGTCTCGTCGCCGTTCTATTTTTGGACGCGCGCGGCGGATGCCCACCCGCGGTCTCGCGATCGCCGATATAAACAGATATCCGTCACAGAATCGCGACGGCGCGCCTCGCAGTATTTTTCCGTTTCGAATTCGTCGCTCGCGACGACGAATCGGAAGAAGACCGATCTCGCGGAACGCTCCTCTCGACTTCGGCGCGACCGTAGCGAGCGATGCTCTGGCGCGTTCCCTGATCCCTCCCTCGCGCACCGAAAACTCACCGCCTGGCGTCTGCGATCTGCCGCGATGTCACCGAGTCACTAACCCTAACCTTAAAACTCACAAGTTACCCCATCGGTCCTGTTCGCGACTCGCGACTGATAAAAACTATCGATTGAGCCCGCCGCGGTCAAAAAACTCCAGCCGGTCGATTGTCACGACATCTTGCGTATCGTGATCGAATTATGACTCTTGCAACTTCAGATGCAGCCTTGACTCAGTCGGTTACTGATAAGATAAGTTGTGATATGTTGTTATTTCGTTAACGACGCAGAGTAACGCCGAGTGCGCGTTTCGCACTCGGCGTTACTCTGCGTCGTTAACGAAATCACAACATATTGAAAAAATTCTACGTCGTTCAATTATGATTTTAGAAAAAAACTTTCTTAACATTTTTTATGTGAAATTTTCTGCTCTTTCCATTGGTGGCATTGTTTTTATTGTTTATTGCTTTATTTAAAAGTTATTTGCAAAAAACGTCATTTTTGAAGTTATTTTGTTAAAAAAAAAAAACACACTACTTAAAGAGGTAAACTATTTTTTTCTTTATTTCTGATAAGCTAATGAAGCGATATCCGCAAAGTTTACTTTGCGAGGAATTTTTCCAAAGTCAAAAAATAATTGCACTCCACTATTTGGCCACCCCCCCGCACCCACACCGTCGTCAGAGATCTGCCCCGACAGTATAATCGTAGAAGTCGTGCGCTCCTCAGCAGGAGGGGAGGGGGGAGAAAGTTACTTTGCGTATAGAAAGTTCAATGTTTCTGAACAGAGAAAGGTGTAGAATTTCGTGTCTGACAACAATATATTTGTTTTGCAGTGTTAATTTCAAATATCGTGCATTCTGTTGGATTTAAACGATACCACAAGCGCATGCGCACGAGGTCAGACAGCATGAAGAAGGCATACTCATAAGTACTACATGTAGTCGGTATGACAGACTTCCACCATATCATTATCATTATCATAGTACAGAGATCTCTGAAACTGTCCTCCATTTGTCTAAGAGTTTGCACACCCTGGTTCACAGCGCGTAAGCGCAATACAGATAAAATTTCTGAGCTAATTAATCGATTGTTTATGAAAAAAAATCGAATCGCATTATGTGACTTGATAACGTGACATACACATGTAAGGAGCATCTGCCGACAGCGGTGGGTTGCTGAAAGATTTTAAAGGATAAAATTTTAAATTTCATCCGGAAGCGCGTACATCAAAATGCGCGCAATTAAGCACCTTTGATGTCACACGTCGAGGACGCAGAGTCTAAAAATGGCAGCGGACGTACGAATGAAATAGGTTAGCGTTAATTTTTTCATCTAATAAACGTCTGATATTTTGCACAAGGTTAATATAATAAATTAACACACATAACTCAAATTATATTTCGTTAATAACGAAAATTTTATGTGCAAATTAAAATTTTTTTAAATTTTTTAACTCTTTTTAAAATAGATAAAATATCGTTATAATTAAAAAAATTACATATGGTATACATTATATTATATTATAATACCGGTATATATTATATTATTATGAAATACCTTCTCCTACAACATGTTTAGGATCGCCACATCATGTTTTAGCACTTGTGACTGTCCATCGAGATATGGAAACGAATTACTGTTGACTGATAAAACTGAATTCACTGTCATTTATTTAAAAAGATAAGACGTTATTTCCTCGAAACATTAAGCATGTTTAAGCAAACAAAACAGTTAGCCTGTTTGTTTAGCAGTTGAACATGATTAGTTCTTACTTATCAATCACATTCGATCATTCTAGCAGCTTCGTCCAGCTTCAATACAGCCATTGTTTTAAGAAATCGTCACAATTGCTTTTTCTTTGTAGATACAATCTCAGAACATCAGAATTAAGTGATGAGTACCATTATGATAGTATCATATAATAGTGATTTATTTTATTTGCGATTTTTGATGCGTTAGATAATGTATTATTTTACTATGAAACTTTTCATATTATTATTATTATTATTATCAAAAGATAAAAATATTTTTTTATTATACTTGAAAAAAAAAAGCGTAATTTATAAATTGTACTCAATACAAAGGCCTTCCATAAATCTAAAAACATTTGATTAAGTATTAGCCTTCTAAAGAAGTATTAAAAGCAATTTTGTGCGAGTTTTACATATAAAAATATTTCAGATGGCTGCAATAAATGTATAAGCGAAGAACTTAAAGTGTACTTTATAAGTAGATAAAATAATAATGGATTATATGAATTGAGCAATCTAGAAATATGTAAAATATTAAAGTATTTTAGACATTATTTTAGACAGATAATATTATGACTTGCCAAGTATCTTTGTGACAAAGTAAGGCCTAGTATATTCAGATAGGTGTTATGTATTCGTAATTACATAGGATGTAACATAAGAGGAAAGATTCATTTGAAAAGAATTCAGTACTTTAAAGCAATTGACATATTATATTACATCTTGTATATAAATTAAGAGATTTAAAGTTGTTATTATTAAGTATAGAAAACTAATAACATGAAATATTTATGCTAGTAATGGCAACTTCCTGTTTGAATAAGTGAATTTTAGCCTAATGTTTGAAATACTGCCATCATCACGTTCCATAATTAAATCAGAGGAGTAAAGAATTTATTAATGATTAATAATCTAAGAGACTTATTTTTCCAAAATAATTTTAGTTAAATAACTAAGATCTTAAGTAACATTTTAATCGACAAAATTATTACGACTAAGGTATAAAGTCTGGATTCTTTCTTAAGATTACAAAACCTTCCATAATTGGTGTCAGTGGTATATACTCCTCGGTTGCAAGCTCCGCTCTCTCACCATATGCCAACAACACCGGAGTGGTGTGTGTTTGGAAGCCTGTGATAGTCTTCGGTTTACCCGCTTGGCCGACAACATCGACGGCAAGTCCGACTCTCACTGGTACAGCCAGTGGATTCAAATCCTCATCGAATGTTACCAGCATTCTGGGTTGCATTGCAGCAGCCAGCGTATATAAGAGATAATGTGAACGTCCGAGAATAACTGAAAGTATATATTATAACATTAATAATAGTAAGTCGTATCCCTGATATTATAGTTTTTAATATGAAAATCTGTAAGAATTTAAAGAATTACTGATTGATCAATCGTAGAGATATAAGAAAATATTCAAGATTCTTCTTTGTTATAAGGTCTCTGGAAAATGATTATCAAACTTGTTATATCTTCATGATAAGAGTAGCTTATCTGGTCGCTAGTAGTGAAATACGGTTATCGAAGAACGTATTTTTGCATCTATTGCATCAAGAATATATACTCACTATTTTTTACGTCCAGGAAACCGATCAACGTCGACAAAAGACCGGCTAGAGCAACAGGGCTGAGCAGTTGTCTGTCACTATGATAAGGCGACAGAGTGAGCGTGCCCTTCCCTAGATGCGTCAAGCCTTGTGCGATGCGCACCATGAAAAGATTGTTGGGATCCTTCGCGTGAAACTGAGCCAGCTGTCTTAGCATGGCGGCTAATCGCGCATTATTCGTGCCAGCGCCGACCAGTCCCATGGCGAATATTGCGTTGTGCGCTACCTCAGGATCACTGTCGTGCGAGAATTTTGACAGCGTATCCAAGATGTTTAATTTTGGATTCGATACAGATATAAGACCCAGGGCAAGCGGTACCGAACGGCGAATCACAGGCTCGCAATAACGCAACAAGTGGCCAAATGTTCTGTAAGCCATCTCTGCACCAATCTCCTCTCCCATGGCGATCAGGGCGATGCCAAGAACAGCGATAGCTTGTCTGGAACTGAGATCTTTCTCTTTCTCTTCCTTCTTTTCCTCTTTCTTGTCCTTGTCTTTACGTTCGCTTTTTTCCTCCTTTTCGTTGCTCGATTCATAGTGCTCCGAGCAAATGTGCAACAAGTGTTGGATCTTGAGGACATTTCCTGTGCCAGCATATGCACACACCTCCACCAATGTTGTCGACATCGACCTGAATGGTTCATGAACGATCTCTAAAGCTGCTATAATTGCTTCTGCCGCTTCCTGTTTGCCTAGGAAACACAATCCCAAACCAAGTGCTAAAAATCGCGCATATGTATCTTTGAGATCAGATTCCGACTTATCCATTAACGTGTGCATAATCGCCGTAGTAACATAAGCATTGCAAGAACCGGCAGCAACCATTCCTAATGCTAAACCAGTCATACCCAAAACTTCCCAGCTCGACTTGGTGTCACTGAGAACCGGTGTCAGCAAACCTAGCACACCTTCTCTGTTGGAGCCGGCGTACGCAATACCGAGACCGACAATAGCACCGATGCGCATAGTGTTGCTACTGTGCAATACGTAGTCGGAAAGTAAAGCCAAGGCAGGATCGCACTCGTTCCTGACGCCACAATTGACAATTCCACAGGCCAACAGTGCACCAGATTTGATATAATCTTCCGACGAATACAAATATTTATCAATCGGTGTCAGGCCGCCATCAACGTCCCATAGTAGGATCAAGCCTAGAGATGCGGTTGCACTTAGCATTCCGTGCTCCTTGTTTTTGTATAGCCATTTGTTACCGTCCTCAATTAGCAGCTTATCATGGCCAAACGCAGCATTTACAAAACCGTTGACAAAGCTTGCTGCAAGATTCTGCCGTGCTGAATCAACTTGGCCGCCACCAAATGGTGGTCGCGAGTTCTCCAAGTGAGATTTATAGACATCTTCAGGTGTTTTTGGTTCCATTATATCTAATTCACGTGCCAAGTTCAAGAAATGATTATTCAAATGAGAGTTAGACATTATCTCGAAGAGATCATCGTCTTCTATCGTAGCTTCGTGTAGTTCCAGGAAGATTTGCTGACGACCTAGCATAAAAGCTAGTTGCTTTTGTACAGAACTAAAAAAATTAACGTGAAGATTTGAACCTTCTGCTTGGAAAATATCAATTAAACTTAAATTAAATTTTGAGTAAAAATAAATTATTAACTCTCCGTTTGCAATTTGGATCTTTTTTGTCCAGCTCAAGTTTTTTTGTTTTAAACTTTTAAAAAAATTCAGAATTACTTTTCAAATTTTTTAATATCTCTATTACATTATCAAATAATTTTTAACTCAATCGTTAAAATCTTTATTTAATAAAAATTGAAATTTGAGCAAAAACAAGAGTCAAATTTGAGAGTGAAATTTTGCTTACTCTAAAACTAAACTGCATACGAAGGGTTAAATATCTAAACAAAAAGTGATTATACTCACAGATCTCGACAGTTTGTGAAAATCGATTCGATGAGTGGCAAATCATTCAGTTGCATCGCTAGCCTAATTGCTTGCGGATATTGGCCAAATTTACGATACAACTTGCAGGCGACATGTAGAAGGGTGCTGTTCTCTGGATCAGCTACATATGATACACAACTCGTAAGATAAAGGCATACTCGCTGATAAGCACTTTCATCAACATACTGTTCCAGTAAGTCCAATCTCTCAATCTCCATTAGGAGATCGCATGCTTCTGTTTCTGCATTATGTGCCATGTTGTAGGGTACAATCTCATGCACCAACGCAATAAGCTTCTTGTTTGTTGCTTCAACATTATCACCTGTTACCTCGTCCCATTCTCCTGCTAGTTCTCCTGACAAATGTCTAACATATTCATGTCCCCATTCACCTATTGCCAGTGCTGAACCTGTCAGCCTATATTTTAAACACTCCCGGCCCACGCCCATTGTCATTGCCAGAACGGAAATAACATCTGAACACAATTCCTTATTTTTAACATTGGTCATTTTTTCATGTATGTTTTTCATAGTATCATAGTGAGGTCGCATAAATTTCAGTGGCTTTGGAACACTTGTCATTGATGTTGTTGATGCACGAATATGTGAATGTAAGGATTCTAAGGCAGGATAATGTAGTTTGGTGTTAGCATCTTGCAAACGCTCCACGAGCAAAGTTAATTCTTCCTGCAGAAGCTTATCTTCTTCTGACTAGAAGACAAAGTCAAGTTTTTATTTTATATTATATATATTAATACATCTTTTTCTAAATATATTAGGTTGTATATTAAAATATACAATTAAAATATAAGAAAATATGAGTATGTTTTAAGAAATACACATTTATAAGGAGAAATCATTATTAAAAAAAAAAAACCAAAAGAAATTGCAAGGATAGCGAACTATTTAATAAGTTGTTATAAGACAAAGATAACTTAGTTAAAATTATAAAAAATGTTGAATTAATAATTCTATTTATATATTGACGTAGGAATTACAAATGTAGATTTAATCAACGAAATTAAAATGTCGCTGTTCGATAACAATACAACAGTATCTGAGGCAGGTTAATTTCTTACCAGTTCATTTTTATCGTCTTCTTTGCCATTCTTCACTTCTTTAACAGGTTTTGTTTCCGTTTTGATGCTTTCCGGCATTTTATTCACTTACTTTATACACAAATATACGAAACAAATAGACTATTTCTGCTTTAATTTTCTACTTTAAGATTTGAGGTTAAGATGAGTATTCAAGAGGTTCTGCGTTGAAGAAGGCATACTCATAGCATTACATGTAGTCGGTAAGACAGATTTCCTAACCTGAATAGTGGTCAACTTTAACATTAAATATCTCGGTTGAACAGTTAAGTTGAACAGTTAACAATGTGTAAATTGTGACAACTGACAACGTTTCCAACATGAGCGAAGAAGTTAAACATTTTTCAGATTTAAAACTAAATTCTTGGCTCCTTGCGCAATGCGAGTCTATGGGTAATTTTCTATAAAAAATAATTTATTAAAAGACTAATAAATGATACTCGATGTTTCATAAAAATCACAATTATTTGGTGATACTCAAGGCTAAACTTTTACAAAACTGGCAGTTTTACGAAATTGTACAGCTATCATTTGTTTCGTTTCTTTGTAGACTTAAAAAAGCCAACTCCTATTCAGCAGAATTGCATTCCTCGAATATTGATGGGTGAAGATTGCATAGGTTGTGCAAAAACTGGTAGTGGGAAAACTTTGGCATTTGCCTTGCCTATTTTACAAAAATTATACGAGGATCCATATGGTATATTTGCTCTTGTGCTAACACCAACAAGGGAACTAGCTTTTCAGGTGAAAAATTTTATTTTTGTATTCCATTTCTTTTTCTTATAATATAAATTGTTATATATTTACGAAATATATCAGGATATATTGGATTATCCTATAATATAATAAATTTAAATGTTTTGAAATAATAGAGAATAAAATTAATAATATTGAGAGAAGGCTCGACAATAATATATAAAAATTAAATTAGTGTAACGGGCAACGAGCCAAAATATTAAAAACAATACACTTCATAGAAACAAAGACAATATATTAAATTAAGAATAAATAATAAAACATAAGTAAAACAAACGTTTCGACGCCGATCGGGTCATTTTCAATGTTAACAAATTTTAAAATGTTAACGAAATTATTACAATAATAGAGAATAAATCTCATTATGATACTCTGGGATTATTTTAGATTGCTGATCAATTTGCTGCAATTGGCAAGGCTATTAATTTAAAAAAATGTGTAATTGTTGGTGGCATGGATATGATGGAGCAAGGATTAGAATTGTCCAAGCGGCCACATATAGTTGTAGCTACACCAGGTCGATTGGCAGATCATTTGGACAGCTGCAATACGTTCTCCTTGCAGAAGATAAAATTTTTAGTATTGGATGAAGCTGACAGACTTCTCGGTGGACAATTTTGATGAACAATTAAAGACAATATTTGCTGCATTGCCCAAGCAGAAACAAGTGTTATTCTTCAGTGCTACAATGACAGATAGTCTGGATAAAGTGAGGCAATTAGCTTCTGCTGAGGTATATTTCAACAACACAACTGTATGAAGGAATAAAAACCATAGTGATGTAAGTCACTTTAAATTTTTCTGCAATTTTTAATTTCTGATAATGTATAAAGTTTTTTTTGTATTTTCAAATTTTTATCAAAGTCACAATTAATAGACTTACATCATTATAGTTTTTATCCCATCCTTCCCTCTTTATATATTATATTCAATTGATAAGAATAAAACTTTTTATTTAGGTTTTTACATGGCAAGAGAAAGATGACTCTGGTATTGCCACTGTGAAGGAATTGGATCAACGTTACGTATTGTGTCCCAAAGATGTGCTCGATTCATATCTGGTAGAAGTAATTAGGATGTTTCGTACCACGAACAAGGATGGTTCTATCATGATATTCACCAACACTTGCAAGTTATAATATAAAAGTAATTATACATAGACCTAATAATATATCATTATTTTATTCTATTTAGACACTGTCAATTATTATCTATGACTTTGAATGATGTCGGATTTACAAACGTGGCTCTTCACGCAATGATAAAGCAAAAGGAACGTTTAGTAGCATTAAATAAGTTCAAGTCAAATCATGTACAGATATTGATTGCTACTGATGTCGCGGCGAGAGGTCTGGATATCCCCACAGTACAATTAGTCATTAATCATGTAATACCGAATGTACCAAAAGAATACATTCATAGAGTCGGTAGAACAGCTCGCGCAGGTCAAAACGGTTTAGCGATAAGCTTGATAACTCCAAACGATATAAAGTTGTTGCATGCGATTGAAGATGTCATAGGCATTAAATTAATGGAGTACAAGGTAGACGGTGAGTACATGTTCTGTTTTCGCGTTTTCATGTTTTTTTAAAGTAATTCAAAATTGCATCTGATTGTTTCTTAATTGATGCTAGACAAGGAAATCATTACAATTTTGACGCAAATATCAGTGGCAAAACGAGAAGCAGAAATTAAACTGGACGAGACTGATTTTTATGAAAAGAAAATGATCAATAAGCAAAAGAAGTTAATCTTAGTTAGCTATTCTTAAATAGCTTTTTTGAATAAAACGAAAACTTACTTGCAAGCTGAAATCATTTATTTGGATTATTTTTTGCAAAGTTATAAAAATCCAAAAGTTTTTGAGTGGCCGATTTGGCGTGGAATGCCCCATATATATGCATACATACATTGTTTCACTTAGAATGTGTTGCTGTGATATACATCCATTACTTAAACATGTTTTAAAATATTAAATAACACTTAAAAGTATATTACACCGAAAAAATATAGATTTTGTGTTATATTTTTGACATTTTTGTTTAATATAACGATAAGACGCACGAAAAAAATTCAATTAAGGTATATTTTACAAAAACAGACCTCCATTTACAACCTCCATGCATTGAAATTGCAAAAAAAATTTATTTTATTGATTACTTGAATAACTATAGTCTAATATTAATATGCAACAATAACGTACTTTTCCTTATTTTTGTTACGCGCACGCGTAATCATGAAATTGTATTTGTTTTCAATGCGACGATCTAGTAATCCAACGTTTTTTAAGTCGTAATATTAATCATTGGGTTCAAGTTTCTTGCTTAACGTGGGCAGTAGCTTCTTCAGCTTAGCAATATCGTGGCTGAAGCCCCACATGATACATCGGGTGTGCTCTGCGGTAGGCAAACCTCGGAATTCGACGTCTGTGTCAAACCACTGAATATGTTTCTCCTTTATGCAATTCACCAATTTCCGAAGGTGTTCATTCCTCTTCACATCCCACGTAACGTTCGACTCCGGAAATCGGACAGACCTGAGTCTCTTGTAGTCGCCGTTCGCCTCCTCATAAACACTGTAAAATCAATCACACAATGAGAATCTCATCAATAAATTTAATCTGATCCAATTTTTTATTTCTTCTCAAATACTTTTTTTATCACAAACTCACTTCAGGAAGCCATTATCTTCGATGTTGTACCGCTCAGCCAGAGGTTTAAAGGCCCGCACAATATCGATCGTTAGATAATTGAAGTTCTCCTTCGATCGGCCTTTCACATTGTAGTCAGTAATCCAGTTCTCGAAGATCTCAATAGCTTCCAGCATATTTTTGATCTTCTGTTCATCCTTTGTGCACGATATTACTCTCTCAGCTCGCTTCACCAGTCCGCTGATCGCGTGAAACTGATAAGATACGTCTCTGCCTTCTAAGGACTTGATGCTTTGCAAGGCTTTGTCCTTGTCCTTAAAACCCAGCACGCTCTCGTTCTGTTCGTTTTCTTCAGTTTCCGACGAACGCTTCGCGCATTTTTTCTCTGGCTCGCTATCGCTATCGCTATCGCTGCTCGATGAATTATCGCGAACTCGTTTAGCGCCTTTGCCTGGTGAAAATTATTTTCATAATTTTGTATCTAATTTTTTCAATACTTGAAAATAATTTTATAACTTTATAAAATTCTTCAAATTTTTAATAGAAACAATAAAATTGAGAATTGCTGAAAGGGTCTACATTTTTTCTAAATTTCTTCATATCCGTAAATTATAAAATATTCTAAGATTTTTTAAATTTCTTATTTTACAATTTCGAATATTTTATAAAATCTGAAATAAAGTTTAAAATATTTTTTGAGAAATTTAAGAAATTTAGAATATATATGTATAATATTTCACGGAATTCACATAAATGAAAATTCTAAGAAAAGCTGTAAACTTTCAGTATTTCTGAAGTGTTCCAATTCGTATAAAAATTAAAAAAAACTTACCAGGGCTTCGTTCTTCCTCCACGTCCATGTCGTCATCTTCTTCATTGAATTTTTCGCGCGCTTGAACTGCCAATTTTTTCAGCTTCGTAGGATCGGGACTGTATCCGAGCACGATACATTGCACATGCTCTTTTGTCGGTAATCCCCTAAAATCGCCTACGTCCGTCTCATACCATTGGACGTGCTCATTCTTGATCCTATCAATGATTTCCTTCAGACGTCTGTTCCTCTCGATATCCCACGTGGTGTTTCCGTTAGTAACTTTCACGTCGCGTAAACTTTTGTAGTCACCCTTCTCGTCGTTATATGCCCTATAGAGAATATCAGCTTATTAAGAAGTGCTTCGAACCTTGCGATGGTTTTTTATCAGGTAAGGCACAGTAGGGTAATCCTATACAGGGTGAATTTTTTATCTTGAAACTTTCAAATATCTCGAAAAATAAGCACAATAAGAAAAAATGTTAAGAATCAAAATTTCATCATTCCGAGGGTACATACACTGACGTTAAAATCAGCCCCCCCCACCCCGCCCCCTGGGCGGGCGACTTTGTTGATTAGTTAGCAAGGAATTAACGCGATTTTCAAATATTGGGTGCATTCAATGAACTCAACAGTTCGGAGAGCATTCGCTGTTATTGGTGTATTCTTTTAGATCTAATTTGATTAGATGGTCCAAAAGAATACACTAAATAACAGCGCTCACTCAACTGTTGAGTCTGCTGAACGTAGTCAATAAAACGCATTGTAGACTGTGTTCCATAATATTGACTGCCTATACTGAAAATCTATAATGCACGTAAACTACGGCATTTTCAGCACTGGCAGTAAATTTGGAACACTGCCGTTGTGTATTTATAATATTTATAAATTAAATTATTACTTCGTATAACAATAAATCTCCAAGGCACTAAAGAGGTGCAGAGAAAATATCCTTATATCTTAAGAACTTTCCTCGAACGTTCTTCAAACAAAGTTCTGTATGGGAACGATACCATAGGACTTCACTTGTCATTTCTAAGTGATAATATCTTATAATTATTATGACTTCTGTGTTCTATCTGGGTTTTCACCTGAAGAATCCGTCGTCCCACACGTCGTACTTCTTCGCGAGGCTGCGAAAAGCCTTGATCGTCTCGATCGGCAGATACGCGAGATTCTCTTTTCCTCGATTATTCTCTTTGTAATCCGTCAGCCAATCCTCGAAGATCTTCAAGGCGTCACGCAGATTCGTCAATTTCTCTTCGTCCCGTGTAATCTGGAGCGTTCTTTTCGCGCGATTGACAAAACTCGTGATTACGTGATACTGATAATTGACGTCACGGCCGTCCAAAATTTTCAGGGTGTCCAACGCTTTCTGCTTGTCCTTGAAACCCATGCCCCCTTCCTCCTGTTCCGAAGATTTCGTCTTCATCATTTTGATCTGTGCAAACAAATTTTTTATGCTTCAGTAATCGCATAGCATCTGAAAAAAATATGTGATATTAACTTAAATTTTTTTATATTTACTTTATTCTGTTTACTTTATAATCAATTGTGAGATATAAATTACGTTATACAAGTTTTCAAATTTACCCTCGTAGTGCACCCTTCTAACAAAAAGGTTTAGAAAGTTGGGAAATATTATAACGTATAATTATAAAGGGTAAAATTGGATCATAAAACGTTTTTTTAGACAGTGTGCTGTTTGGAAAGCTACTTTATATGTATAACTTTTATTTTTTGTTACATTATTATTTTTGGAGACAGTTTTAGTATATTTTTATTTTCTGCTTAATTCTTTCAGTTTTCAATTTTCGATACCGTATGATAAATATCGTATGAAAAAAATGTAGGAAATGCGAGAACATGAATTATTCATCAGTGATATGAATATTAATCGATTTTGGAGTAACGCGATTATGCGCGTTTACTGCGCTAATCATTTCCGATTGTCACCGCTAGGAACTCAATAAAGACATGGAAATGATGAATTACGCGTTAGCAGTATTTGACATCGCTCAAAGTTAGTTTCGGGAAACTGGCGATGTGCATGGAGCAATCGATTAGGAACGGCACAGCCAATCATCAGAAGAGGATGCGCCCAGAGGCGGAGAGACAGTCAATCAGAATGCAAAGCGCGTATGTCGGTTTTACCGTTGACGTAGTCCTCGGATTATGGAAGCTACGAAAGGATCAATAGCGACTGCGGGCGATGGTTTAATCGTTATATTTGGCAGCCGCTGTTTGTAAGTGCGACATTCTTGGAACAACGTGTGACATTCAATTCTATTATTAAAATTACATGAAACGAAGTCTTTCTTAAACCGAAAAATTTTGTTTTGTAAATTGTTTTGACAAATATCTTAACGAAGTTAGTTTATTGTTCATTTAAATATATATTATATATATATATATGAAATTAGAAAAAATGGTATTTATGACGAACTAAATAAAATATTGACAGAAAAACGGCTGAAGTTGAAACAACAGATATATTTATCAACAAAATTTGTCTTCGAGTGATGCTTTAGCAATACGAATTCTTAATTTATATTTATACTGAAAGTTAATAAAATACTAACAGAAAAATGACTAAAATAAAAATAAAACAGCAGAGATTACTTATCAACAAAATTTACATTTTAAGTGTATTATTTGCATTTATAGTGCGTTAGTATTTATTTGCATTTTTGGTGGTTAAAGTTAAATGAAATGACAGAAATACTTACCAACAAAATTTCACTGCTGCTAATTGCGTTGAATAATTGCACAGTACAATCTCAAGTTATGCACAAACTAACAAAATTAGTACACTCGTACAAATCCGAGATGCTATTTCTACTCGTGAAGCGTTCTTGTTAGTTTTTGAATCGCAAATGTTGACGGTGACTACGAGCCGACTTATAAGTCACCGTTTTACTTGTCGGCAAAACTTCGTCGCACGTTAAGGTAGGACGATCGACGAAGTGTGCGAGGGAAAGTGAAAGAGGTCATTATAAACACGGTTGATTCACATGTGTCAGAGCCCGAAATACATGCGCGATTGCGCACTTACATCACATCGAGGACGCGTAGAAAGGATGATCTATTCTATGACTTCATATTTGTTGATTTTTTGGAATAAAGAATTCTCGTTTTGCAACGTGCGAAACGATATAAAGTTCCACAGCTGCCACATTTACTCCATTTTATTTTTTAGTTTCTGCTCTTAATGAAACAGATTTGGGATAATCATGTTACGTCGAAGTCGCATTATTCTAATTTACGCTCGATGAGTCATGAATTGTAAAGTAAGAAGTATCGAGTTGTAAATAAAAAGTATTAGTCATGTATGATATTTTTAATAATCGTCCTATTG
This sequence comes from Cyphomyrmex costatus, assembly GCF_001594065.2. Lineage (NCBI taxonomy): Eukaryota > Metazoa > Arthropoda > Insecta > Hymenoptera > Formicidae > Cyphomyrmex > Cyphomyrmex costatus. The sequence continues at coordinate 201,534 of NW_017275544.1, read as the reverse complement.
ATAAGATTTATTTAATATTTATAAAATAAATTACAACCGCGATAAACTACTAGAACACGCGCCCAGTAACAGTCGGAGATAACGCATTGGCGCGAATCGGAGAGAATTCGCACACACTCAAATAGATTTAATAATTTATATCTCCAGGAAGTGTCTGATAAATCGGCGCGGAAAAATAAGTACTATATTTACAATACCACGTACATAGGCCCGTACGACTCGGAGCCTCGCTCCGTTTGAATCGTCAAGAATGACCGATAGGAGATCTTCCTTCGAATAATATGCAAACAACAGATTCGATCACATTTATTTAACAGACACAGCTTCCGACGCCTAAACACGTGTACGGAGCTTGGTCGAGCTTTGAGTTCGCCGCGCCGTCCAGTATCGAGGATTGCGACGGTACGGTCGAGGCCGGTAATTGCGATCTCTGCACGTTGTCGTAAGGTATCGACGCGGATTCCCGTTCCCTGCTGGTACTCTCCGTTTCCTGGGTATACGAATCTCTCGCTGGTGGTTCCTGTGCCTTCGAATCGAATGCAGCTTCGTGTGACAATCGACTGTAGTTGAGGAAGGTCTCGGTGTAGCTCGGAGTCGCATGATGATGGTGGTGGTGGTGATTGCTACCATACTGATGAGGGTAATGGGGATGATATCTGCTTGATGGCGTTTTGAAGCCTTCGTTACCGCCAAGATATTGATGCAAATGATGGAGACTGGAAGACCCGTACACTGTATGGAAAGTAATTCCAAATTAAAATATTAATTTCTTGTAAAGACTTTACGCAATTAAATGGGTTTTATGGACGTTGATGGAATAATCAATGTCGATGAAGTCTAATACCTGCGGCGGTATTCGAGTACATGGCGAAAACCGCGTCGCTATACCCCGCTGCGGGATGCTTCATCAAATCTGGAACTTCGTTGCCGCCCGCTCCTTTCCCAGACACCGCATGGCTCCGTACCATACTACTTGGAACTTCTCCGCTAATCCCCGAAGACGCGCCGGTACCGTACGCCATATTGAAAAGCGCTTCCGGATCGCAGACGAACTTGTACACGTATCGTTCGCCGGCGACCTTCTGCATTATGCCCTTCTCATAATAGTATCTCAACGAACGGCTCAACTTGTCGTAATTCATAGCCGGTCTGTTTTTCTGAACGCCCCATCTTCGTGCCACCTGCCAATAGAAACGTATAATAAGTATCTAATAAAAGACATAAAAAAGTTATAATTTTTTATAATAATTCGTACTCTTATTTCAAAAATGTGACACAATTGAATAACTTCGAATTGTCAATCACACCATGAATAAATTAAATAAACATCTTTATCAAAAAGTGAACTAACTTAACTTCATATTAAAAATCGTTAAAATTATCATCACAATTCAAAAAGGGTAATTTTTAAGAGTTGTAAAACAAAAATGACATTTATCATGTTAATAATATATATCCCTTTTACGGATATTTTTGATTAGTCAATTATTTTCTGTCAAGTTGAAAAACAGTTCTTCCCCTTCCTGAGAATTTTTTAAGTTGTGTCACTTTTAAAGGAAGGTAGCTATTGTGAAACCCAACTAAAAGTTAAACAAAACATTTTTTCAAGAGCGTTTTCTACGAACCTCCTCCGGCTCGATCAGTTTAAATTCCATCCCACGTCCGGTCCACGCGATGCAAGGCGCATTCGCGGGGTCATCAAGTAAGGCTACGAGGAACTGCCACAATTGCAGGGAACCACGTCGCTGTTGCTGATAACCGACAGTGACGTCGCTCCAAGCTGACACGCCGGTCGCAGACGACGGCCTCTTGTTGATGTGATCCGGGTTCCAGGTCGAAACGGGCGAGCCTTTCTTCTGATAACAGCCGTTCTGCCGGTCCCAAGACGAGCTCCTGGGATCTAACTGCGTGCCTAGTTCCGTCCAAGTCGGCGTGCCGCTTCTTTTCGCATAAGCTTCGGAATTCCAGTTCTCCTGTCGTTGCAGAAAGGTCTCGGAGGAAACGGTGAAGGTCGACTGCCATTGGGAAGTCGAGGAAGAAGCGCTGGCCGGACGACTGGGTGGCGGTGACGATCCTCTGTGATCCCTTGTCACGTTTCCGTACTGTTGCTGTTGACGTTGTGGATAAATTAGGTTGTTCGCTGTAAGAAGATGCAGCGTAATCCTAGAATCGCTATCGTCTGTGTATATAGCGGTAATTTAATTTTAGATCAGTAAACGTTGGTCCTCATTGGTTCTTTAAGTTCGATATTTTTAACTCTGATTTTGTTTAATATATTTTGCTTCTTTACAGTAATATACATTTTGTTTTGTGTTAAAATTTGTTCGCTGTTACAATCTTTAAATTTTTAACATATTTGAGAATGTTAATTTAATAATAATATGATTGTGCTATTTAAAAATTTTGTGTTAAAATAACAATTGAGTAAATAAACAATTAACATAAAGATAATGTATTTTTAAATGTAAATTCTAAGATATAAATTTATAAATATTAATTTTTAAGACCTATAAGAACGGATTTACACTTCAGCGTGTAAACAAATATTTCGAGTCCCGGCATCTCTGCAATCGCATATAAGACAAAAACGTCACAACATAAGACGCGAGGAAAAGCATCGGATTATCCGCGGGTGTTTTTTTCCGCGCAGAGGGGAGGGAGATAGGGAAGGCGGGCGAGAGGAAAGAGTCGAGGAAGAAATTCTCGAGAGGACAAAAAGCGCGTTCCGTATTACCGATTGCACTCACGCGCCGGACCGGTTGAAACGCTCTCGTCACACAAATATCGGCAGGAAATTGGTGGATATTCAAAGCCCACCGGGGGCTGGAACCCGCGATGGTGCCCCCTGAAATATCGAAAGCCGAGAGCTCGCGCGATATGTATATTAATCGGGCCGCGCTCCTCTCACTCTCTCTCCCTCTCTTACTCTCGGGGGCTGCCAACCCCACCCCCGTCGACGTCGCAGTACCGAAAGAGCCATTCTCGGGCCGTAATCCGGTTACGCTCCAAGTCGCGCACAGGGAATATTGAAAAATTGAGAAGCCGCGCGCGTGATCGAGGCGAGCACCGATAAACGTTGCTGCAGCGACGCCGAAAACGGGAGGAAGCAATGTGACCCGTTCCGTCGGACGATGCATCGGTGAAAATTATTTTTTAAATCTTCTCGCGTGGATGGAAGTAGTAAGTCGCGTGAATTTAATTCGATTTAATTCAAATCGTTTAAAGGCCTCAGCACAAAGATAGTTGTAATGAATGAAACGTACATGAGTCGTAAATCAACGCGCAATGTTTTGGTCAACCTACAACTACGTTCTATGACTCAATTATGGTCATCCTTGTGTTTAGACCCCATCATGGAAAGAGAGGAATATGGAATCCACGACGATATATTCGACGATTGCTAAGTTTGTTATCGCGGAATTAAGATTCAGAAAAGTCACCATAAGTTAATAATGTAGATCACGTACATTTGGATCATCGGCCTTCTCTATCTTCATTAATAAGGTGACAGAAAAATTTAGTAACAGTTTTGTGTTTATCAAATTATTATCCAGGTTAGCAAATAATTATTTTTTGGTTTCCACCGCACATCGCGATGGAAACCGTGGCAAATTTTGTGGTATCTATTTCGACAGATACATCTTGGATGGTGGAAGGTAATTTTATTGCACACTTCCAAAAAAATGTTCACGTATATTGAATGTGTGAGACAACCACAAAGTCATCTTTTCGAGTAACAATAATGAAAAAACGATTACGTTGTCGATATCAATTTTTCGTATGTAAAAATATTTTATCATCCTGAATCAAAATAAAGTCATTTTATCTTTTCGTTGACTTTGATGTATTCTTTAGATCGGATAACGATGTTTATTGATATTAAATATTTTATTACCACTTAGGTGATATCAAATAATGTCAATTTGCCACATCGGTATTACAGTCATGTATATTAAAGAAAGGAAACAATTCTGCGAAAGGTTAGTTAGATTTTATTAAATATTATAGCATAGACATCCAAGGGATATTTTAAAGTTCAAAGGATGTCTCTAAGGATATTCCTGGGATGTCTCTTGGATAAAGAAAGCTGCGTGAGAAATAATACTGTACTAAAAGATTTTCATTGTTGATAAATTAAAAACCTTTCCTATTATCTACTTAGGAAAATTTATCCATGGAAAGATACATAGTCATCGTTGACGTATGCATTTTGAAGCGCATTAAAGCTTGTATTAAAGGTGACTATTTTTAATCTAATTATTTTAATACTCAAGAGTTCGATTTTTATAGATAAATAAGTGTTATTAACAATTTGATAAACACAAAGCTTTGTAGCTGTAGAATAAACATCAAACTTTTTTGTCATTCTGTACGTGACGAGGTGTATCGATAGAGAAACTCGAAGTCAATTGTGCCTGCGATCGCTTTGCCTCAACTCGCGTTTTGGCGAACGTAGAACGAATGTCGGACGGGAAATCGGAAGGGAACCGAAAGCTCTGGGGCCAATCTGGCACTCTCTCGAAAAGCGAAGAGAGAGAGAGAGAGAGAGAGAGAGAGAGAGAGAGAGAGAGAGAGAGAGAGAGAGAGAGCGGCGCTAGGGGGTGGCGAAAGGGTTGACCTCAGCCTGCGAGCCAGAGCGCGGGCCAGAGGCTTTGCGGGTGGTTTTAGATTAAAATTAATCGCGAGCTGATGAAACCGGTGGCGATGTACCACCACCGAGGGAGGCCGGAGAAGGGTTGAATTCAGGACTGGTCATAGGGGCGGCGGAACACGACGGCCGGTGTGGCGGTAGCAGTAGGGTGGGCTCGGCTCTACAGAAAAGAGGATGGCTTCCACTCTCGTCCACTCTCAGACCAGGAGAAACGCGCATTCTGCCACCGTTGCTCTTCCTCCCTTTTCCGTGCTCTCTCTCTCTCTCTCTCTCTCTCTCTTTCTCTCTTGCTTTTTCTCCTCGCTTCTGCCTCGCTGATCCTCGAATTCCGGCATAGTGCTCCGTTAATAATGCAAGCTCTATTTTCCACCCACCTGACGAGCGGCGGAACGTGACGAGAGCTCGCCTTGTCCTTTCCCGAGTATACGGGGAAAATACTCGTTTTGCGTATTCCATCTCGTCGCGTGCCCAGAGTACGCTTCTTTTTTTTTCCCTCTACCGGTCGAAATATTTACCGCGACACGTGAATCAAAGATTAGATCTGAATGCGAATGGGAGCTCCGCTCGGAATTCGCTCGGGCGAATTTTCCACGTACGCGGAATACGAGAGCGCGAGAGTGACTCTGGGCAGAATAGACCGTCGCGATCTCTGTAATCCACGTAATCCTCTGCTCGTATTAATTAGTGGAACTGTGAAACCAATCGGTATCCATTAACCGGTTATTACTATTCCGATCTCGACGTATCGCTCCCCGAATTGTTTGTTCCCTCTAAACGAGATGATCTCGATTATCTCATACCTTTTCTAAATATTCCTCTACCGATATCGCCATTTGGAAATTTATAATTGGAAACTTTGTGTTAAATTTAACACATTTAACGTATCTCAAACGATCTATTCACTCTTTTTTTATGTTAACTTATCAGTAAAATTAACGTTTATAGTACGTAAAATTAAAACATTTTATTCATTTATATCTTACAATTTTTAAATACATTATTTTTATGTTTATTATTTTATGTTCATAAATTATTAATTTTAACGCTAAGAAATGTTAAATATCAATTTAGCACAAAAATTTTATTTGAGCGTTTTAATTTAACAAAAATCAACTTTAATGCAAATACAAAATATTGTTTATTGTGCAACAAATTTTTGCAATACGTTTCTGCATGAATAAATAAAGCGTATGCCATCATTCGATTGTTCAATTTATTCAATGCATTTTTACTTAAAAATAAAAGATACTGAAATAGTCATACCTTTTGGCGGATAAAATGCAAGATGAGTTTTTCCGTTTGAAAAATAAATCGAGTGATCGTAAGTAGATTGCGGGATATCGATACTGGCGATAGGGAATGTATCCTATTATTAACCTAAACTACGTGTAAATAATTAAAACGGCTTAATGGTAGGGAGAATTACGCGAAGAGAAGCACGAGCATAATCCCAGGTGACTTGGTAGTAGGCGGGTAACATCGCGTATACAGTGTCGAGCCATGGATATATATAGCGTAACCAAGTTCCTGAAGGATTCGGTTCGCGATTGTATGTGTGCGTGAATAAAGGAAGACTAATCGGTCTGATTACAAAGCATGAGCTTGCAACCCCTCACCGACTGTACCTTTTATATGTAAACGGGACGAGTAGCGGCGATGGCTGGTGATGCGTATTTTCGCTTTTGGTTTACGATCTATTAGATAATGAAAGTTTCGATAGAAAAATCGTATTAATTATTGTCGCTGAAATATCACTCAATGGTTTGTACTGTGTATGTTCCGCGCAATTTTCTGTCATTGAAACTTAATGAAACGACCATAACTTGCGAATGGATATTCATGTAGGTGCACCGAAAGAACGGTTTTTTTATTATTAGAATTTACAGTTTAAAATATATTATTTTTATGTTGGTTGTTTTGTAAATTGTATTATCTTAACATTTTAAGAAATGTTGAAAAATTTTAACAAGAATCGATTTTAATACAAATATAAAACATTTTTTACTATGCACAATAATCAATGACAAAAGTTTTATTATTAAAAATTTCTGAATTCTTCGTTTAACGAATAAGGAAAGGATTCTTGAAGAGCTCAAGCTAGAACGTAATTACTAAAGACACTATTAATCTTGCATCGAAAATCTTCTCTGCACTACACGGTTCACGAGAGAGAAACAGCTTTCGACTTACGTTTTCCCTCGGGATCTCTAGCACTTGGCGTTCTTTTCTTTCTTTCGGTAACTTTTGCTGGAATCTACAAGACGCTTACCATAGCTTTTTGACTTGAAAGCATCGTTTAATTATTCAATTACGCATACTCAGTCACGCGTGAGTCCAGTGCATTAGTCTCGTGAACCTCGCAACAATCACAGGAAATGTTGGTTTTCATACAAAAGTAAATCATCATTTTAGTAAATATTTCGTAAAATTGCACATGCAAAATGCAGTTTATATAATAAATAGAAAACAAATTCCTTCCGGACATTTTCAATATTTCTCGTTGATTCATTGTAGTTTTCTTCAATTTTTGTGGGTACAATTTTAACGATTGCAGAGAATAGACGCGAGCAACAATTAACAACAGCGCGGACCGATCATTATCGAGCTGTTTCGTAGCCTTAGGGCCCTCAAAGAGCTAACCGGAAGTCGAATCGATTAATGGACAACGGTACCCCCGTTGTACTCTCCGATTATTTATGGACTCTATGGGGTAGAATAGCGCCACGTGGATCCCTTTATGCTGGGATTTGTCACGGCGATGGATTTTCGTACAGAGATAAAACTCAGCGAACCACGCTGACTTTTCTTCTTCTCGATAGTGACTAAACGTGTGTCATTGCACGAATCTCTCTTACCGTTCTCCTGTGACGCTGCGGATGATATGTTCGTTATGGGAAGTGGGTCTACGTAGCTTCGATCCGTCGGTTCTTCCTTCACGGCAACGTCCTTCGTATTCTTACTAGCCGATCCGTTTATCTTTCGATTCCTATGAACAAGTAACACGCAAGATTTCGTTTTACATAATTTCGTAGATTTGCGTTTGACGAATCGCAGAATATTTCTTTCTTACGTTTGATTTACACGACGCTTTGTTTACTAGCAACTAAAGCTAGTTTTCTAATGAACCAGAAAATAACTAGCATCTAAACAAATATTCTGTAAATTATATTTTAGCTGCTAATTTTCTAAAAAAATTATGCAAATTATTTAATACCATAAAAGTACTGAAAGATTTAAATAAAAAGAGCAAAAAGTTACTGCATCTAAGATAAGAAAGATTAAAGAAAAAAAGTGACAAACATTCGGTCAATTTTTCATTTAATGTAATATACGTATAAAATTATATTTTTTAGCAGTTAGTTTTATAATTCGCTTAAAATTAGCTAAAATTAGTATGCTATAGTTATTAATAAAAAAAAGCATGGCATTAGGCCTTCTTTGCGAGGGAAGTAAATAAAGTGTATAGATATAGTTACCTACGTTGACAAGTCTCTTATAAATCGTGTCATTTTATTAATGCAAAAGAAAGGAACGAGTTTCATCTCGTACTCACCCAAAGCAACGGTCCGAGTTGATTTCGAGGAAATCGCTATTTTGATCGTGCGCGACTGGTACCGGGGTAGACTGATACTGAGGATGGTAATTGCCATTGTCGCCATTTCTTGTACAATTGCTTGACTCTTGCTTCACGCTCGCACCTAGCACAAGCGAAACGATTGTATGAAACAATTAACTGTCGCAATCCTTTCGCGACGTATAATCTTCTTTTTATCGCGATATTAATGTCATGATCGAGGATAACTTTTACAGTCTTGCAAACCCCCCCTTCCCCCCCGCACTGAATATCATTACTGTTTACTGAGTGCGTGGCGTACGATCCTTTTCTTCGGACGATTCATAGCCAAAAGAACCGGCGGAGCGTCAGGACATAACGGCGCGTGTCGTACCGGAAGTAAAGACGCATCGTTGTAACAACACGTGAGAGGGAAGGTGGGGTCTAATGGGGTGCCGACGATTTTCGCGAGGGCGAGGGCTATAGCCCCAGTAAATCAAACAGGCTCCCGGGGTCGTGGGAAGCATAAGTCACAAGCCTCCGGCAATAATTGTATTTGTAAACATTGGAAGTTTACTGATAGGAAGAAGCGCGTCGGCGCGCCAGTTGATTGAATTATCTCGACATCGTATCGTCCATGATCTCGTAATAATTATTTTCCATAGCTGGACTTCAACAGGACTTTGCTATGTAGAAAACGAAATGTTGAAACACACGCTTACACGCGTTTTTAGCATTAAATAATTAAAGGTTTCCTACAGGAATCAAAGTCTATTTTTTTTAATATGAATTATTTTTTTAAAATATGAATTTAAAAATATGACGCCACATCGTGAATAATTTGTTCCAAGAATCAAACAGAAAATGGAAAGTATAAGAATTTAACACTTGTAAAGAACATTTTTGTGTTAAGAGTATATAATAAAATTCTGTAAATAAAAAATTATATTTTACACTACAAATAATGATTTCTTCGTCATTTTTAATATTATTATTAACAATATTAAATGAAATAGATCGAGAAGCGTCTAAGACAAATAAAAAAGAATAAGTAAGCCTTTTCGATCAAAGCAGATCTTATCGTTATATAAATATATAAAATGTTAATTTGGTTTGCTGGAACACAAACATATAAACTGAAAAATAGTAATCTTATAATTCAATTAATTGTTCGTCAATTAATAACACTATTTACAGCATCTTAAAAATCTGTAAATAACTTATTACAAAAATTATCTTAACTAGGATTTATACCCAAATAATACTGTTAATACCTTTCATTAATTAAATTTAAAAAAATTAAGAGTATTATTGCTTAAAGATATTAATATATTTCTAAAGAAAACACTTCTTATTCACCATCAATTAAAAGAAGTAATCTTATTTTAGATTAAAGTAGATCCGGGTGTTTAATAATATTTATACGCAAATTTATTACAAATACATTTTCTCAATTTTATAAACTGTGCACCGATTTAGTTCGTCGAATTTCGACAAAAACGAAATCGTAAACTGAAATTAAAAAATATTAATATTCGTAATACTTCTCGTTTCCAACATTATTCGTCAATTCAGTCTAAAAGTAACATAAGAAATTTAGGAGCACCATTGTTCAAAGATGTCGGTGCTCTGTCTCGCGATGTTTTACATAAGGACCTACGGCTGCGAGTACATACGAGCATGTATCTCTTCCTAAATGCGTCGCAAGCTACATATAATATTACGCGGAAGATACGCGGCCTGGGAATTGCGTGCGCGTTCGCTCGTATGTGTGCATGTTGGTGTGCATATAGACATTAGCTAGCCCCCGATTCCCTCTGGGTGTTTGCCCGCCCGGTTGAAATGTTCGACGATACGTTTGTTCAACGCTGCTCGACGCTGAATTACACGTATCGTGCGTCGCGAATTTTGCGCCCCGAAATAATGTAAACTGCGGCCCGTGCGCTTCACATGAAACTTCGAAAGAGAGCGTTGGGCACAATCCACTGTCTGCCTCGCTTATCATAATAATGATTTGCAGAAACGGCGCGGCGCGGCGTATCGATAGCGACGTCGTTAATAAGCGACATCGATGGGAAAGAGAGAGGAACGGAGGGAGGGAGACGGGAGGAAAGAAAAAAAAGAAAAAGACGGAACGAATCGCCGCTGGCTTAATATAAAGTGCTTACTCGCGTAATCCGATATCGATGATCGCCGAGACGCCCCGTGTTGATTCTTTCCGCTCTCTGCGCTATACGCTAAAAAGAACTGTGCCCGCCGGCGTCTTCTCGCCGGCTTTTAATAAAGGACCGATATTGCATCCCATCGCTGCGAGGCCGTCGCGATTTTAACAGTCGCGATTTACGTAGCGGGAAAACAATTGAACGGTTCCCGCTGTCCGTCCGCTATCCGCGGACGGGTGCAAAAAGGCCGTCGTCGAGCGGGAAAACCGCAAACGCGCGCGCGCGGAAAGTGTCGACGGTTAATTAAACATGCACGTGCGGTGTGTAGCGTGTCGCTAATTGATTCGCCGATTACACAACAGTTACACGTTAAATTGAGCGAGTGAACGGGTCGTTCGATAAATTATAATAATATCATTTTTGATTATTCAAAAAAGTGCTTGTACTCTCTCTCTCTCTCTCTCTCTCTCTCTCTCTCTCTCTCTCTCTCTCT